>NC_081411.1:280220638-280520638 GCF_030272615.1 Cryptomeria japonica
TTATTTTTGAACTTTTCTTTACATATATATGTAATATGATTCTATTTAGGTCAACCGATATCAACCATGGGAAAGAACAAGCGAGGAACGATGGAACAACTAAAGGCTCAAAAGGAAAGACAAAGGCAACATATGAAGAAATTGTGTGACATAAGAACAATGGGAGAAGAAGGTATGTCATCCTCAACATCTCAATTTGATTTACCAAATGAATATAATGCACCTAATGCAATTGAAGAAGAAACATTTGATAATTTACCGTTTGAACCTAATGCAATTGAAGAAGATACCACATTGAATAATCAATTAAATGATGAACATATTACACCTTCTCTACTTCATTAATTGAATGTACATAATACACCAATGTTAACACCTCCTAGAATCATTCGTAGGAAACCAAAGTATCTAATTGACATTGATGAGAATATATTGAAGTCAATGCCCAATAAAATGAATGAATGAACTTGTAGGAGAATGGTTAAAATAATATGGAAAAACTATTTTAAAAACTTAAAACAAACCGCAAGATGTCAATTAATTGTTCAAATAATTAAAAATTTGAATTTTAGAGAGACAATGAAAATTCTAGGCCTAAGATCATCTGAAAGTAATAGTGAAAGAACTATTGTCAGAAATCTATTTGATGCATATCAATCTATTGGTTCAAAATCATGTAGTAAAGATTCTAATGCTACTCGACGTGTCATTACATCAACCATAATGAGCAAGAAAATAAAAAAAGATTGTTTGATAAGAAAAACAAGTAAGTCATTAAATGTTAGTAGAACAACATTAAGTAAAGCATTAAAGAGGTGAGAACAAATAGAGGAACCTAACAATAATTCTCTTTGGGCATTCTCGGGTAGACTACCATGCAAAGACAAGGTTGTTGTAGATGCACTAAAAACATTAATTGAAAATTTTTGGCATGACAACACAAGAGTATTGCCCAACCAAAGAGATGTTGTTAGAAGATGAATTGGGTCTAAAAATCGTGAGCCACATGGGAAACACTATTTGGATATGTCTCAAACTAAATTTTATGAAAGATTCCTTCAAAAGTTTCCTCAAATAAAAATTTCTCAAAGATTTTTTGAAATGGAAAAACCTTTTTATATTAAGATTAATCATGTACGCACCACGTGTTGTTGTAGGATGCATATTGAATTTTCCATGCATTATGATATTTTTTCGTCATATTTGTTCTACTTTGCACACTAACGATATTTTGCAGGAATGTAATATACAAGCATCTCCTAAGTCAGCAAGAGAATTTATTTCAAGTGTGCTATGTAATAGACATGATGGTTGCATTTATTATAAGATGCCTTGTTTGGAAGGTTCTTGTGCTATATGTGGTGGTTTGCAATGTTTACCAAGATGCATACATTTGGAGAGCACACATCAAATTGGTATGAAACTAGTTTCTCTCAGAAAATACAAGACAGTCACATATGGAGTTAAAGATGGAAAACATTTGAAGAGATGTGAGCTAGTGAAAAATGATATATGTGTAGCTCAATTTATGAAAATGTTTCAAGAGAAACTAGTTTATGAGTACATAATGCATACACATAGAGCTCGATGGTTAGATGAGCAATTCAAGTTATGTAAGGACACATTTCCTCTTGGCACCATTGTCTCTATCGTTGATTTCGCTAAAAATTATACACTACAACCTTAAAATGAAGTGCAATCCATGCATGATCACTCTACACAAGTTTCTATTTTTGTACACATAGCATTAATGCATGCAGATGATAGCACGGAGGAGGATAGAAAGGTTGTAAGAGAGTATCACTTCTACATAAGTGATGATCGTACTCATTCATCGGTGTTTGTACAAGGATTCTTTAAACTTTTCTATGATAGTTTAAGGGAAAGGAACATACGATACAACCGACACTTAATATGGTTAGATAATTGCACCGCACAATTCAAGAATGCAAGGATGTTTTATTGGTTGACAAGGATGCATGTGACAAGCGGTGTACAACATTTTTGGAATTTCACTGAGGCTAGACATGGTAAGGGAGAACTTGATGGTGCAGAAGCATGTGTGAAAAGAGCCCTAGCCAGGGAAGAATTGAAGTACGAAGGTGGTGCTGAGTTGGTAGATGCAGAAACAATTGTGTGATGGTGTAAGTCTATGATGGGTCCAGGTAATCCAGGTACGTCATTGGTTCATAGATATTTTTGGTTGATCACTGAATCTAACATTGAAAACTATCTAGATTTTTGTACAGTTGCAGGATCGAGTGACATGCACTCATTTATGAGTTCAAATTCAAGTTCACTGGTAATTTATACAAGACAGATGGTATGTTTTTGCTCTTCATGCATGTATTGTTTGTGGAAAGAATGTGAATCGGAAGAGTGGGTTGACAAATGGTCTTGTAGACCGTTGGTTCCCATTGATTCATATCAAATTCCCAAAGCACTACAATTGAGCCAGATGGAGACATCAATGGATTTTGACCATGTATTTGACCTAGTCGATTCAGGTGATTTTTTTAGTTAATTTTTTTGCAAGTATTCTTTTTGGTTCATTTGGTTGTACATCATACTTTATTTTTGGTATTAATAAACACTTTATAAAATGCAGGTCATGTGTGTGCAGATGTTGCAGAAGAGAACAATGAAGAAGGAACAGATTACTATTTGTGTCATTGTGTTGAGCCTAAAAGAAAATTGACAACCACAATCATTGACGGAGAGGGTATTTAGTACCCAATAGGGTCTGTTGTCATGACAGGAATATGGCTTCAGAGATACCCTATCAAGAATTATGATGTTTGGATTCTTCATTTCTCTAACCTTGTTCTTGCAACAAATATTCATTTGATGAAGTATCGTGGTAGACCTCATAACAAGATTTTATGGAAAGTTCATGAATTTGACCACGAGGCAATACTTGACACAATACGAGTTAGAGCCAACCCTGAAGGCTCACTTGATTGATTCTACGGTTCAGAGTAGAATGATTTTGAGAATTTTGTATAAATCGTCAACGAATTGTTCTATATTCATTTTTTGTATATATAAATGCCCATGAGCTGACTTTTACATGTTTAGGGGCATAATTTTGTATATTTAAGTGGCAATGAGCTAATTTGTACATATGTTCATGCCAAATTTTGTATATTAAAATGGCGATGAGCTGAATCGCACATATTGTAATGCCAAATTTTGTATAAAAGCCCATGAGATGATTCGTATATTAAAATGGCGATGAGCTGAATCGCACATATTGTAATGCCAAATTTTGTATAAAAGCCCATGAGATTGTTTGCAAGACGATTTTTTGTATAATCAAATAGCCAAGAGCTGATTTGACCATATTTAGAGGCAATTTATTGAATAATATGTGACTATGTTTTGAGTATATGTGATGTGTCCTTGGTCAATCATGAGCATTCTTGATTCTTGTATAATCATAAATAATTATTTGAGTCATTATCAGGTCATAGGGGTCATAGATTGAGACTAGATACAATTTGAGCAAAAATTGTCATTGTTGTCAAAAAAATTGTCTAAAAAAGTTTTCAAGCAACTTCTACATTGCGTCGGCAGGGTATGACTCTCAAAGTTTTGGTGCTTTGGGATGCACGACAGAGGCATGCCTAGCATAAACCTACCTAGACGTGCTCGTGACGTTGGTTTGTGCATACAACAAACAAAATCAATTCTAGCCAATCTTGCAACTTTTCCTTGCAAGCAACTGATGGTTTTTGGAGCACACAAATAAATGCTACTAATTAAAAATGGCTCCAAGTCATCAAAAACTAAGATAGGGCATTGTAGAGGAGCCTCACGCGACCCCACAGGATCAAACAGATCGATCGTGTGTGTCATGGATTGGAAGAAACAGTCCGTCAAATTTTGACAATTTTTTTGGACTCAGGGCACTTGAGAGATCGCACCGGTAGGGTATGACTCTTGACATTCTAGTGCTTTGGGATGCACAACAGGGGCATTCTTAGTGTAAACCTTCCCACCCAGATGCGCTCGCGATGTCAGTTTGTGCACACGACGAACATAATCAATTCTAGCCAATCTTGCAACTTTTCCTTGCAAGCAACTGACGGTTTTTGGAGCAGGCAAAAAAATGCTACTAATTGAAAATGGTTCTGAGTCGTCGAAAACTGAGATAGACCATTGTAGAGGAGCCTCACGCAACTCGAAGGGATCAAACAAATCGATCGTATGTGTCATGGATTGGAAGAAATAGTCCGTCAAATTTTGACAATTTTTTGGACTCAGGGCACTTGAGAGATTGCACCAGTAGGGTATGACTCTCAACGTTCTGGTGCTTTGGGATGCACAAAAGGGGCATGCCTAGCATAAACGTGCACACCCAAATGTGCTCGCAACATCGGTTTGTGCATACGACGAACAAAATCAATTCTAGCCAATCTTGTAACTTTTCCTTGCAAGCAACTGACAGTTTTTAGAGCAGGTAAAAAAATGCTACTAATTGAAAATGGCTCTGATTCATCAAAAACTGAGATAGGTCATTGTAGAGGAGTCTCATGCGACCCCAGGGAATCAAAAAGATCAACTATATGTGTCGTGGATTGGAAGAAATAGTCCATCAAATTTTGACAATTTTTTGGACTCAGGGCACTTGAGAGATCGCACCGATAGGGTATGACTCTCGACGTTCTAATGTTTTGGGATGCATGATAGGGGCATGCCTAGTGTAAAATTGTCCACCCAAATGCGCTCACGATGTCAGTTTGTGCATATGACGAATAGAGTCAATTCTAGCCAATCTTGCAACTTTTCCTTGCAAGCAATTGACAGTTTTTGGAGCAGGCGAAAAAATGCTACTAATTAAAAATGGCTCTGAGCCATCAAAAAAAGAGATAGGCCATTGTAGAGGAGCCTCACATAACCCCATGGGATCAAATAGATCGACCGTATGTATCGTGGATTAGAAGAAACAGTCCATCAAATTTTGACAGTTTTTTGGACTTAGGGCACTTGAGAGATCGCACCGGTAGGGTATGACTCTCGACGTTCTGGTGCTTTGGGATGCATGAAAGGGGCATGCCTAGCATAAAACTACCCACTTGGAGGTGTTCACGACATCGGTTTGTGCACACGACGAACATAATCAATTCTAGCCAATCTTGCAACTTTTCCTTGCAAGCAACTTACGGTTTTTGGAGTATGCAAAAAAATGCTACTAATTGAAAATGGCTCTGATTCATCAAAAACTGAGATAGGCCATTGTAGAGGAGCCTCACATGACCCCACGAGATCAAATAGATCAATCATATGTGACATGGATTGGAAGAAATAGTCCGTCAAATTTTGACAATTTTTTGGACTCGGGGCACTTGAGAGATCGTACCGGTAGGGTATGACTCTCGACATTCTGGTGCTTTGGGATGCATGACAGGGGCATGCCTAGCATAAACCCACCCACTCAGACGTTCTCGCAACATCGGTTTGTGCACATGATGAACAAAATTTGACCATTGCGAGCATGAGGGTTCTCTCGCACCATACACATTGTTGTTTATATTCATATTATCGATTTTTGTTGTTTATATTCATATTGTTAATTACATATGCAAATATTCATTTAAATTTATAAAAGGGCAGCCACCAAATACAGCGAATACACAATAATGAACTGAATACAAGGAGTTTTGTAGGGTTAATTCAACATTTTAGAAATTTTATCAAATCATATTCCATGATTGCAATGTTTTATATCATATATTTTTGTTGTTTATATTCATGTTGTTGATTACATATGAAAATATTCATTTAAATTTATAAAAGGACAACCACAAAATACAACAAATACAAAATAATGAACTCATTACACATTTATTGGATCGAATATCGATATTGATATATATAAAAAAAGGCATGTCTGCCAAGTCAATACAAGTATTTCAAAAATGTGGCATATGCCATGTCCAAATCGATATACAATAAAAATGTAGAA
This sequence comes from Cryptomeria japonica, assembly GCF_030272615.1. Classification (NCBI taxonomy): domain Eukaryota; kingdom Viridiplantae; phylum Streptophyta; class Pinopsida; order Cupressales; family Cupressaceae; genus Cryptomeria; species Cryptomeria japonica. The sequence goes on from NC_081411.1 coordinate 280,226,607, forward strand.
TATATCTACATGTATTGGTCATTCTATGACCAAAACTAACACTATATGATCCTAAACTTGTGGTGGATCATCAAAATCAAGCCTCTTTGGTGCAGTACGTGGCTCTGTAGATGGCTGTAAAACCACAATTCAAAAGCCAAGTTAGAATTCTTTTGTAGAAAATAGTTCACATTTAACAACATAACTATGCATTTAAATTTAATTCCTTCGCAATTGAAATCTAGATTACCTCATCGGTTGATCTAGGAGCTAATGTCTTTGCTCTCCTCTCCTTGTCACTCTTAGGGATTTTCTTGAAGACATACTTAAATGGATCCACGTTATGGTCGTACCACGAAGGAGTCTATTGTAGATTAAATGTACAATTAATACAATGTACTCACATAAATATATCAAAAACACTTAAAAGCTATAATATAGAGAACAATGGCGTACCTGTGCCTGAGATGCTTCTCCAATGGATTGAGGATGGCTCACCATCAATGTAGAAATTGTCGTTGTTACCTATACAAAAAATGTACAAAGATTAAATACAATTAATATAATGATAAGTATTGAAGGTTGAAAACAATTAATTTTGCATATCAAACAAAAGTGTACCAGATCCTGAGATGCTTCTCCAATGCAAGGAGGAGGGTTCGCCATTGACGAAATAGGTATGGATATTTCCTGTATGAAAAAATTATAAGATTATAATTGATGCTCTGCAAAAAGGATTAGAAAATATGTTTGATGGTAACACACATAAGAGCACAAGAAACAAACGTTAGTGTTAGCAACAAAAGATTATCCTAAACAGGCATATCAAGAGAGATATTAAGCATGAAATAGAAAGCATATAAACATAGAATAAAATAGCTAATCAAGATGCTCATAGTTGCTCCTCCCTTGTTCCTCTCCTCTCCAAGTCCCAAATGAGTGTAGCTCTCAGCTTTTAGCACTAGTCATGGATGCCATATGGAGATTCAAGATGGTTGAATATGATAAGCAAATACTATGCAAGAGTAGATAGTGATGCTATGAAAAAGCTCTATGTTAATGTCAGTATAACAACAATACTCTAAAATGCTTCTTTTTTGCTTGAGGAGAAGGGTTCTATTTATAGAAGAAATGGGGAAATGAAGGGTTAAGATTGAATGGTTTAATCAAGGGCCAAGTTTGAAAGTTGGGGATCCATGTGCACAATTGGCACCAATAAAATGGTGACAAGTGTCAACATAGGATTGGATTGAGAGAAGAGGTTGGAGGCATTAAAGGCCTGAGAAGACCTCATGGTTATCTAGAGGCTAAGGGTCAAGTCCAAATTAAGATTACCCACTGGATTAAGAGTTAATCCAAGGATAAACCTTTGTGCAAATGTTTAAGAGATAATCATGGTCAAAGCATTAATGGCCTAATGAGACCTTTGGGTTGGGTAGAGGTTGAGTCAAAACAAATGTTTTAACCATGTGGGAGGGTTTGAGGTAACCATTAATGGTTATTGGAGACTTTGGGGATTAAGTGGTTGAAGGTTGAAAGCCTTCAATGGTTATCAAAGACTTTGAGCCATTTAGTGGTTGAAGGTTGAAAGCCTTTAATGGTTATCAAAGACTTTGAGGGTTTGAGAAGTGACTTCCCTTTTGCTTAGGAATGTGACAAAGTTTAGAGAAGGGGTTAGGTTATTTAGAAGTGATTAGAAAATTCTAGAAGGGGTTTAGGCATGCAAGTGGATTTTGTAGGAAAATGCAAGTGGGAGAAATTTTGGTATTTTCAATTAAAATAAAATCATTTATTTCAATTAAATGGTGTAATTTGCATTTGGATAAATATTCAAATAAATATTAATTTATTTAAATGAGAAAAATGAAGATAAAGCATTAAAATGCTTGAAGACTTTGAGGGAAACCATTAAAGGTTTGAAGACTTTAAGGAAAACCATTAAAGTCTTAAGAAGACTTTAAGGGAAGCCATTAAGTTTGAAGACTTTAAAGCCATCAAGTTTGAATACTTTAAGGGAAACCATTAAAGGTTTCAAGTGGGTGAGGATAAATATGATTTTAAATAAATAATTTATTTAAAATAGTTGTGCAACTTGCTTTTGTAGGAAAATACAAGTGGGTGGAGGATAAAGGTGATTTAAATAAATTATTTATTTAAAATAATTGTGCAACTTGCTTTTGTAGGAAAATGCAAGTGGGTAGAGGATAAAGGTGATTTAAATAAATGTTAATTTATTTAAATGTGAGAGGTGGGATTTTGGGGGATTTAAATAAATATTAATTTATTTAAATGTGAGAGAATATTTAATTAAATAAATATGATTTATTTATTTAATTAATGGTCTGAATTTGGTTAAGTGAATTAAATCAAATAAATTGAATAATTTATTTAATTAATAGGAGAAGAGGGTTAAGATGAATTAATTAAATATATTAATTTAATTAATTATTAATTGATGGTTAAATAATCAAATAAATATTAAATATTCATTTAATTAAGTGGACAGATTTATGTGACTACATTTGCCCCTCTTTAAGACGGTGCAGTTTATCGCATCGTTTCAAAGAAAGAAAAATAGGTGTGAAGACATGCCCCATAAAATGTAAATTTAATGGGTGGTATGCCCCCTCGAGAGATGGGCCAAATTTTTTATTTTTTTTTTTGAAAAATCGGGCGATCTCTCGAAAAAGAATGAAAAGTGGAGGGGAGGTAGAATAGAAGAAATTAGAACTAATGATGAAAGAATGGGAGAAAATGGAATGAATATGAAGAAACAACAAGCCAGTGGGTACCCTGAGGTCATGCAAGAGATTCATAACAGATGTAGTGTGGGGTTTGGATTGATGCTATACAATTGATCAAAATTGGTTAGACAATCTGGTGCAATCGGTTGAATTGCCCTGATCAAGTCAAAGCGTGACAGTTGATGTCAGTTGGTCGCTTGGACATGATAAAGTCTGAGTAAGTGAATCAAAGTGACCTGATGTGACTTAGACAATTGATGTAATTGCCCGATGAAGTCAAGGTATATGAAGCAAAATACTTGTTGAGACGTAGACAATTGATGTAACTGTCCATTGGATTGTGTTTGAGTGGTTGATCAATTGATATGTATGTGCGTGTGATGGATGGTTGTGGGGAATCATGGCAGCCCCGTTGAGACTAGGTCATTATGATAAATGCCTATTGTAGTCTAGGTTTGCCATAATCGATTACCTGTTGAGACCCGAAGATACTTGATCAGAGTATCCGTTGATAGTCTAAGTGTGTGGGAGTCGATGTATCTGTGTAGACAGAGTAACTGCTTGGCTTATTGGATGACTTAGCATAGGAAACACAATCCCTCCTATTTAGAGATGGATGGTGATGAACGTGGCTTGATTGGGTTGATTGGGAAACAATGTAGGGTATGTGATGTTGATTATCAAGATGGGGAGGGTGGGGGGGTTCGATGTTAGATAGAAGAAATGGAGGACCTATGGCTCATTCCTATGGAAGAAGATGAGTAAAATAGAGTATCCATTGTCATTACTATGTGTGAATGATATGCAGCTATTTATGAATGTATGGATGGATGGAATGCAACGGAATGCAATATATACAAATGAGATGGAATGATGATCCATGGTGCTTTATTTTTCATCATTGAGCTTTAAAATGTTGTAAGAAAATACAAGCAACTTGACATAAAGATTCAAGATGACCAGAGTATTTCTTACATGGATTTTATATAGCAAGTTAATACAAGCAACTTGATATAATGGATCAAGTTGACCTGAGTATTGCTTGCGGAACAGATAAGGATTATCTCCTTTCATGCATGACTTGGATCGTCCTCCTTGATCTTAGACTGATCATCTCCTGAGACAATTGCATACCGTAATAAGAGATAAAACCTTTATCCAATTTGGATGAGGTAGGAGGAACCAAAGAAAGAGAATTGTACCTACGAACAAACAATATATACATAAAGAATAAAGAATATGGATCCTTGGTAATGGTTCATGCTCATATGGTCGAGGTACACGCTGTAGTCAGCAAGCTGTAGTGATCTATGACTGTATTTTTGCCTATGATCACATAGCTTAGTGAACTTCCCACGTAGACACCATTAGTACATGCCCCAGAACTTCATCGAAAATAATGCGTCGAAGATACACAAACAATGTTGTAGGAACCTGATACAGATAAACAAACAATTGTACTCACAAATCAACCAAGTATTTGATAGCTTAACATAATTTTCTTGTCAAAGAAAATGTCACTTTTGTCTTTGTTTTGGTAAGGAATGATGCATCCTTGTTGAAGACAGTTTGATTGTTGATGTTGATTGTGTGGTTGATTGGTAAATGGTCATTGTGTGAGTAGTTTGTCAATGTTTATTTTGTTATCTGCATGGATGGGTATGTACAAGGTGTTGCCATGTTTTTGTGTGATTTTTCAATGGTTTTGTCGATGTTTTTGGATTTTGAATTGTTTTGAATGTTTTTGGTATTTTTGCGAGATATTTTTGAATGTTTTTGGATTTTTGATGATTGTTTGAATGAAGAACTTAATGAATCATAAGACAATGTAGAATCCACTTCCATCAATAGGTTAAAGGCATTGCCCCCAGTTTTAGACATGACTATGAGAAAGCGGGATGCAAGATGTATGGAGTACTATCATAATTGCAGAGGAATAACAAGCCATGGTTGATGGATGGATGGATGTATGTATGAAGTAGATGTGATCGCAATGAGCCTGAAAGACAATGGAGCCATAGCCTTTATGAGTGGCGTCTGTTTGCCAGGTTTTCACCATCGTACTTACCCAAGGTGCCACCAGAGTGGTTGTTCACCGTTTGGATGCATGATTTTTCTTTACTTTTTTGAATGTTTTTGTATTTTCTTCAGGACATTTTTTTTTTGAAATGTTTTTGGTATTTTCTGGTATGTAGGGGAGCCTGATGCTCTATACACCTTAGGTATAAAACCATTTTAGGTGCATGCTATTGATTGGATCTGCAAGCGGTTCTCCTTCTGATGTAGCCAATTGATATGCCCAGGACCCGAACACAGCAGTGACAACATATGGGCCCAGCCAGTTTGATTCAAACTTGCCCTGATGTTCTCTGTTTGGTTGGTTGCGAGGATTCTCTTGTAGAACAAGATCACCTACCTCAAATGTACGAGGTATAACTCGGTGATTGTAGCTTCTGCTCATGCGCTGCTGATAGGCTTTGAGGTGATTGTATGCAGCTTGTCGTTTCTCATCAAGTAACTCTAAGTCCTAAAGACGAGGTACTTTGTAGGCTTCATCATCGATGAGATTGTGCAAGGAAACCCGTAATGATGGTGTCTCAACCTCAATAGGCAAGATAGCTTCAGCACCATAGACCAATGAATAAGGAGTTGCACCTGTAGGGGTTCGAATACTAGTTCGATATGCCCATAGTGTTGGATTTAGTTGAACATGCCAATCACGGCCGGCATCATTGACTGTCTTCTTTAGGATCCTCAATATGTTTTTATTGGATGCTTTGGCCTAACCATTGCCTTGTGGGTAATAGGGAGTGGAAAAGCGGTGTTGGATATGAAATTTCTCACAAAGTTCACGGACATCCTGATTTTTGAAAGGAAGACCATTATCTGTGATGATGGACATGGGTACACCATACCGACAGATGATGTAATTGAGGATGAATGAGGCGATCTGCTTGCCGGTGACTTGGGTAAGTGGAACAACTTCGATCCACTTGGTGAAATATTCGGTGGCGGTAATAATAAATGTATGGTCGTTGGATGAAGATGGATGAATCTTACCCACAAGTTCAAGGCCCCATTGACAAAAAGGCCATGGTGTTGTGATTGGTTGCAGTTCCTGTGCTGGTGCATGTATCAGGTCGCCGTGAACTTGACATTTCTTGCATTTCCTGACAAAGTAGTAGGAATCCTTTTCCATAGATGGCCAATAGTATCCAACTCGCAGGATCTTCTTGGCTAGTGATGGACCACTTGAGTGAGTCCCACAAATTCCTTCATGTACCTCTTCCAAAACCTTTGTTATCTCATCCTATTCCAGACATCGAAGGAGAGTACCATCAAGACCGCGTCGGTATAGGGTTTTGGCAATAATGGTATATCGAGCAGTTTGGCGAATGAAGGTTTTTCGTTGGTTATTTGATTGGTTGGGAGGAACGGTGTGATCGCGGAGATAGGTGTAGAACTCACCGTACCATGGGGATTCAGAACCGACAAGGTGACATATAATTTTGGATTTGGGGATATCATAAGCGGGGATCCAAAGTTGTTCCACCAAGAACTCATAGCGTGTTGAATTTTGTGGAAGATCTAGGAGAGATGCGATGGTAGCCATAGCGTCAGCAGCTCGATTCTGATCTCTTGGTATCTGCTCAAAAGTGATAGTAATAAATGATGTCTTTAGAGTGTCCACCATTTGCTTATATGGCATGAGTTTATCATCTTTGGTCTGATATTCATCAGTTGCTTGTCGAATGACTAGTTGCGAGTCGCCATATACTTGTAGTTCTTGTAATTTCCATTGTACGGTGAGCTTGAGTCCTATGATCAAGGCCTCATATTCTGCTATGTTGTTTGTGCATGGAAATGTGAGCCTGTAAGACTTCGGGATGCTATCACCCTGAGGTGTGATAAACAGAATGCCTGCCCCCGAGCCGTGCCTAGTGTATGAACCATCAAAATATAGTTTCCATGGTTCTGTTGTTGTGATCATGAATATCTCTTCATCTGGAAAATTGGAAATGAGAGGATGATCACCTATGAGAGGTGCATTAGCCAACTGATTTGCAATAACCTGACCTTTGATAACTTTACGGTCTACATACTCGATGTCAAATTCACTTAGAATCATCACCCATTTGGCCAAGCGGCCTGTCAATGTTGCTTTGCTGAGTAAATACTTGAGTGGATCAATCTTTGCAATGGGTTGTACCTTGTGCGTCAACAGATAGTGCCGCAATTTAGTGGCTGCTAAGATTACTGCTAGGCAAGCTCGCTCAATAGGTGTGTAATTGAGTTCATAGCCAACCAGTGTGCGAGAGATGTAGTATACAGCACACTCTTTGCCTTCTGCATCATGTTGTGCCAATAATACACCTAATGCTGTACTTGTTGCTGAGATATAAAGTAACAGCGGTCTACTTGGATCTGGTGGCATCAGCAATGGTGGATTCATGAGATAATCTTTAAGTACCTGAAATGCTTGTTGGCATTTGGCATCCTACTGAAAGCGGATGTTCTTGTGTAACAGATGTGTAAATGGGTGACACTTATCAACCAATTGTGCAATGAATCTGCGGATGGATTGAAGTCGTCCTTGTAATGCTCTTAGCTTACTGATATTCTTTGGAGGTGGCATGTCCATGATAGATTTTACCTTTGCTGGGTCAACCTCAATGCCTTTGCTTGAGACAATGTATCCTAGAAGCTTCCCGGAGGTCACTCCAAAGACACATTTCTTTGGGTTGAGTCGAACATGGTATTGTTCCAGTCTATCAAAGATTTTATCTAAGATGTGGAGATGCCCATCTCTAGTGAGTGATTTTGCTAGTAAGTCATCCACATAATCTTCCATCATAGTATGCATCATGTCATGGAAGATGGTAGTCATTGCTCTTTGATAGGTCGCTCCTACATTCTTTAGACCAAAAGGCATTACATTCCAGTAGTATGTGCCCCATGGACATGTAAAGGCTATCTTATGTTGATCTTCGGGTGCGATTTTTATCTGATTGTAGCCAGAAAAGCCATCCATGAGTGAAAGCATCGCATGTTGTGCTGTTAAATCCACTATGATGTCAATATTTGGTAGGGGGAGGTCATCCTTAGGACATGCCTTATTTAGATCTCTGAAGTCGGTACAAATGCAGATGCCCCCTTTTGGTTTGCCGACAGGCACAATGTTGGAGATCCATTCTGCATAATCAATTGGCCTAATGAAACCAACATCTAGGAGTTTCTTGAGTTCTGTTTTTACTAGCACTGCAATCTGGGGATGCATCTTACGAAGCTTCTGCTTGACAGGTTTGGCTCCTTCTACTACGGTGAGGTGATGCATGACTAAATCAGGATCAAGCCCAGGCATGTCTGCATATGACCATGCAAAGTTGATCAGACGCTTCTGGAAGAACTCTATAAACTTAGGTTGTTCTTCTGAAGTGAGAAGAGATGCCAGATGTATGAGATGAGGATTTTCAGGAGTCCCCACATTGTATTCTTTGGTCTCCTCAATGAGGATTGTTGATCGTTCCTGTTGTGCATTAGTAGGGAGAATGTCAAACCCTTCATCCTCAGGCGCCTCAGAGAGGTTTTCACCGTTGGATACGCTCTTTCTTTTTACTTTTGTCGAATCAAACAGTGCCACAATGTGGTTTTCACTAGAAGATCCATGTTTTATTATTATATTTTTGCAGCTGAAAGGTTTGGCATCCACCCCGAAGTATGCTGCGCTATTAAGTTCAATGGCGAATCCAGCTTTGTGATCCCTGCTTGGTAGATTATCCCTTAATTCCAAAAAGACAATGATAGCCTCATCATTTTGGAAGAGGTCAAGACATGGGGGATTTGATTGGGTCCATTCGATGAGTTCAGGGTGGATAATGGGCATTACGTCATTGATCAGGTTAAGTTCGCTAGATGTATCAGTGAGGGTTAAGATAGTGTGGTGAAGGTCATTGATGGTACTCTCCCTGTCAGAATCAGGCGTAGGATGAGACGTAGGGTCTGTGGAAGATATTTCCAGCTCAGGTACCCAAGTGGTCTTTATCTGTGCTTCTCCGTAAACAGGGATGCCTTTGCGTGGCGGAGGTGGTGATGTGTCTTCCTCATCTGAAGTGTTAAGTTGTATAGAATCAAATTCCCACTCATGTGAGTCTGTCTCTAAATCACTTTCCAGCATCCGATTGCTATACCATACTGGGATGTCTTTGGAGTTAAACACGGCAGGTGTGATTGGTTTATGTATCTTTGTAGTAATTGGTGCTGCAAGAATTGTGATGGGGATTAAAGGATTCGTTACTGGAAGTATCGGCAGTGTTGACTTAGTGGCTTCTGTTGGAACGGTTGGTGCCCTAGATGTTGCTGCGAGTTCGGATACAGTTATTGCTGCGAATGGTTTTATTGATGTGATGGCTACCGCAGATGGGATTACTGGTTCGATTGGTGGGATGTTTGGCATTGGTGATGGTTGCGGTGGAGTTGTGAGCCTTGATGGGGCAGTGTGGATAGTGCTTGATGGTGCTTTGATTATGAAAGGTGTCCTCTTTGCAGTAGGTGGGCAAAATGGTTTGTTGGGTTTTCCTTTGAATCTGAGTTTAGGAAGGATCTCTTTTTCAAAGCCTAGACCTGTATTACCTTTGGGCTTGAATTTTGGTTGCAGAGGTTCGTGTCGTCCTTGTTTGCAGTATCCCAAAGCACTCTGACCATCATATCCCATTCTTTGCATAATGAGGAGGCCTTTGCCATACTGTTCCATAGGAAGCGTAACTCGCGATTTATCAGTGGTGATGGGATCTTTATAGATCCAGTCCGCTAGGTCCTCATCTTGTGTCTCCTCCTCTTGACTCTTTCCAAGGATGAAAGGCATCAAGGCACATGCAGGCGTTATTAGTGGTTGTTGGAGTAACTGTTGTGGTTTACCATGTGTTCTAGGAGAAGTGGGCATTTGTCCCACACAAAAGAGTTGACTCAAGTTGTATTCTCCAGGACCTTCCTCTGCTACTTTCATCTTAAGCTTTTCTTGCTTGGGTATAGGGGTGTTTGAATTGGCAAGAGAGGCGGGACTTACGTATGATGTGGAGGAAATGGCTTCCCTATTATTAGGAACAGTAATCTCTGGTTGATGGTTGATATTATGGCAAAAAGCAAAGGATTTGCATCACCCAAGATTGTGATCTCTGCACCGTTATGTGGGAACTTGATACATTGATGGTAGGTAGATGGAACGGCTTGCATGGCATGTATCCAAGGTCTTCCTAACAATAGATTGTATGGTAGAGGAAGGTCCAGAACCTGGCAGATGATGTGCTTTACCATGGCGCCCACTCGGATTGGTAGTACCACAGCTCCTTTGGATGAACGCTCTGCATCATCATAGGCCTTGATGGTGATCTTCATGCGAGGATCCACTGATTCTATTGCATATCCCAATGCTGTGACCAACTGTAGTGTACAAATGTTTAGGCCTGCTCCATTATCTATCAAGACTCACTTGATCCTGTGTTGGTTGATAAAGCCTTCAATGTGTAGCGAAGCATTATGAGGTTGTTGGAAAGAAGAGTTGTCACTTTCGAAAAAAGTGAGACAAGGTGATGACTTTAGATTTCCAACCATGGCTTGAAATTGGTCTGTATTCAAATTTGCAGGGACTGACGTCTCTTGGAGTGCTTGATCCAAGATATTTTTATGAGAGGGCGATAGGCGCAAAAGCTCTAAAATGGATATAAGCGCAGGGGTTTTGTCTAATTGTTCCACAAGATTGTATTGCTTTGGGATGGAGGTGGTGCCTTGTGGAGCTACTTTTATGGTAACTTTGCCGCGACGCGTAACAACATTGCAATTGAAGTTGGGATTTTTGAAGGTTATAGTTGCAACTTGTTCATTGGCATCATACAGGTGATTTACAGTGTAGTTATACACAGACTGCGTATAATCAGTGGTATCAGTGCCTCGTCGGGAAGTGGAAGGACCCCTTTGATCTTGTGATGGAAGTGGATTCTTGAACATCAAATGATCATTATTTGTTGTTTTTGGGTCATGTCCTTCAATCTCAATTTCTCCTCGATCAATAAGATCCTGAATGAGATCTTTCAATCGGTGACAATTACTTGTCTTGTGTCCTCTTCCTTGATGGAACTCACAATGTTCAGTATCTCTCCACCATGCTGGTTTGACCTGAGGCTCATAGTTCGATAGCTTAGGTAGAGTGACCAAATTCTGAGAAATGAGTTGTCGCAACACTATTTCAATGGGTTCCCCTAAGGGAGTGTATGTGCATTTTTGTTTTTGTGGACGAGGTCTTGGTTCATCATGAGATGTGATGCGACCTTGATTAGGAGGAACATTTGTGTTATTCTGAGGTGGAGGATTTTGTCCTACAAACCGAACCATAGGTTGTGCATTTTGGATAGTCCGAGCATCCACAACTCCATCGTTGACGATATTCTTGTTTTTGTTCCAGAAGTTTGCTTTATCACTATTGAAGCGTGGGTGAGGACCATCTTTTGGTTCATTAAAGATTTTGATGAGTCCTTTCTTGATGAGTGCCCTTTCACATTTTAAACCCTTGGTGATCATATCGTTAACAGAGTCTGTGTCTTTGACATTTAGGTGAAATTCCATTTCTTCGTTTAAGTTGGAAATGAATATTTCCACTAGTTCTCATTCAGGTAACTGAAGAGAACGTCTGCTAGACATTTGGTGCCATCGTTGCAGGAATACTGAGAATAGTTCACCTGGTTTTTGTTTGGTATTGCACAGATCAGCCATGGTGATGTCGCATTCAATATTATAAGAGTAATGAGATAGGAACTTCTGGATGAGTTCCTCAAATGTTCTAATGCCACCTGGTAGTCGGGAAAACCATGATGTGGTTGTTCCTCCCAAGCTTTGGGGGAAAAGGCGCATTAGGTATGTGTCTTCATATGCCACTTCGAGGCAAGCAGAATGAAATTCTCGGACATGATCACGGGGATCTCCCTTTCCTCTATATTTTTCAAATTTGGGTGTTTCGAACCCACGTGGAAAGGGTGGCATATAAAGATTCCTATCAAAAGGATAGGGACAGATGTCATTAAGTGAAAATTGATTGGTCTTAACACCACTATGAAGTTGTTGGGCGAGATTCTCGACTTGTTGCCACAACATCTCCATTTCATTTGGAGGAGGAGGTGGTGGGTTACCTCGAGGAATGTTATATCTGATGGGATCTCTTCCTCTTTCCTCTTCATGGCGACTTTGTCTGTCCGATGTTTGTCTTAATTGGGAAAGATCAAAGTCAGAGGGGATTTTTGCTCCTTCTTGAGGGAGTCTTAAGAAGTGAGCATCTGCATTGCTCCTGAGTATTTCATCAAAAAGTCTGTTAAAAAGAGGGTTATGCTGAGCCCTTTCTATTGTTGCAGGAGTGGGAGTACTTGGGTTTTCATCATCTACATTTCCTCCAAGTGCTTCTTGAAATTCATTGAGATTTTCCTCTTCTTCTTCTTCCCTTTCTATTTCTCGTTGCCTGGACTGTGATTGGGTTTGGGCCATTTTGTTTATAAGCTTTTTGTTAAAGTTGTGTGAAAATGATGATGAGTTTTTGTTGAAATGAGAGATTGATGGTTGGTGGATTGTGTTGCACGTGGATCTCTAACACCTTTAAGGTGGATGTAACCGAAATTCCTTCTTTGAATTGCTTGTTTGTTTGATAAGTTTTTGATGTGATAAGGTGTAGAGAAATCTGAGATGTGTTACAGATTTAACTACCTAGTAATGAGAGGATTCACTCATGAACTAGTTTTAACCTGCGTAGATGTGTCTCTTAGGATGAGCTTATCCTAGATGTAGAAACAATCTAAAAAGTGATGTGATGTGTTTGATTTCAAGCAATATCTAAAAGAGAACTTGGGACAAGAACCTCTTAATGTTTTGAGAGTTGGGACGGATTGATGATGAAGTGATGATGTATGAGTGAGATGATGGATGAAAATGTTTTCAACTTCAATAAAAACTTTGTGTTACAAATGGGACAAACTCTATCTCTTCCCTTTCGGGTGTTGGTGGTATTTCTCGAGCTGTGTTGTATGTGATACAGACGTTTGGGAAGAAGTTGGGATTAATCTTTCCTCCTTGGTTTTTGTGATAACTTAGAGCTCTATATTGCCTAAAAGCTTTGCGGTTCAATGATTCGGAATCAAATTCGTTTGTTTTTCCTTGAAGGTAGAGACGCATGTGACGTAGAAAGACTCTATGTGAGACAAAGATTTGTCTATTTATATAGAAGAATTTCCTCCTTTTGATCAAAGCCTTTGAGCTCAATGGTCTTCTTTTCAAGTTGATATTCTGATGACGCTTCTTCTTTCGCAAGATGTGAAGAATGGTCATAAAATTTGACTCTTTTTTGTTTGTACCTTGTTTTTGATGTTTTTAGTTGTTTTGACAGATGTTTGGTTGGATGAATACTTTTTTTTTGGGAAGTGATTTTCTGATTTTTCTTTGACAAGAAAACAAAGCAAGCACACAAACACAAGAATGTTGCCTCAAAGGCACAAATGAGTATGGGTCTAGATCAACCCAATCCTTGGAATTTTATATAACCCTTCCTTTAGATGTATTTTAAGGTGTATTTCCAAAGCCTGAAGTCGGCTCAATTTGCACTTGGTCTTGACTAAAATGAACACACTTCAAACACTTTTTATCCCTAAGGTCAAATGGCCAGTTGTGATAAATTTAGCCCACATCTTGATATTTCTTCGACTTTGGTACTACATACCTTATGAATCTCGCCTTGGCAGGTAAGGATGTGATATACTAAGTCTTGCATGAGCATAACAAATAGATGATCCCTATGATGGGGGAGTCACCACTTTTATCAAGCCACAAGTGACTTTTCAAAAAGCTATGTTTCTACTCAAGGAAATATGTATGGTGAGTATCTTGGGAGCAAAACCATCTATGCTCTTGCACTAAATTATATCGCAAATATCCTCAATCAATAGAATGGGTGGGCTACTACTTAAAGGTGTTTAGTCATGTTCGATGTTTTTGGACATAAGTTCATTCTGCAGTGACTCACTTAAGAGCCTTGTAACTGGTGGTGGGGCCCATTTGTCCTTTCGGCCAGTTACACTGTAGGAACAGCTATACCCAAGGCTACAGCTTTCGCTCACACCTAATTTCTATAGCGGCTCGAAGGATTTACCGCTCAAGGTCGTTCCCAAGAGTGATGTGTCTCTTGGCAGGCCTCTCTTAAAAAGATAAAATTTTGAGTGTTACTAACACTTTTCTCTTGCACCTAGGACCACGAAAGCCAAGGGAGAGGATAGTGTGTGTTAGAAGTAGGGCCACTCGACCAACTCTTTGCACAAGTGTGCCAAGCACGAAAAACACTTGTTCTTTTTAATCTATCATTGCAATGTGATCTAACTATTTGGAGATGTTTCTCCAACAATCATGGTGTTCTTTTTAATTTTCAAAGGCAATTGTTTGAGTAAACTAGAATTTGAAAATCCTGGTCAACTTAATGAAAAACACGTTTGCATGAAATAAAATTGCTTTGAAAATGAGACAAGTTGATTGTGAATTTTATTTGCACCAAAAATGGAAGTGTGGATTGTGAGTTTTATCTTGATGCAAGAAATAAAATTTGCCTTGTTGATTTTAAGCACCAAAACGAAGTTTGTTTCCTAACTTGCAAAAAAAAATAAAGTTGTTTTTGTATAAGTTTGTGGTTCTTTTTACCTTTGAACAATGAAATTCTTTTTAAGAGCCCCAAACAAATGTGTGATTCTTTTTTAAAAGCCCAAATTTGAAATGTGAAGTTAATTTTAAACCAAAATAAAAAGTGAATTCATTTTTAAAACCAACTTCAAAAACAAGTTAGTAAAAAATATAAATCTACTTTTTAATCTAATTTAAATCTACACAAAAGAGAAAAATAGTTAGTAAAATCTGCCTATTTGGTGGGCTTCTACAAGCCTAAATTTTATTTTATTTTTTGGTTTTTTTTTTTTTTGGTTACAAGGTGATTTGTACAACGTTTTGTTACAATAGCGCTAGTCTGCGTTTGAACAGAGGCACTATTTAACACAAACGCACTAAAAGAAAGGGAAAGACAGAGAAGGGAAAAGCACTGAAACAGGGTGAATAGTGCCAAAATAATGTCAAATGCACCAAAACAGTGTCAAAAGTGCAACCTGTGTGACATTTTCAACATTCAAACATGTTATTGGTTAAAAAAAAAAGTTGATCTTTTTGGTGTTTGGATTCACGTCGGGTTCACCAAATGATGCTCTGCAAAAAGGATTAGAAAATTTGTTTGATGGCAACACACATAAGAGCACAAGAAACAAACGTTAGTGTTAGCAACAAAAGATTATCCTAAACAGGCATATCAAGAGAGATATTAAGCATGAAATAGAAAGCATATAAACATAGAATAAAATAGCTAATCAAGATGCTCATAGTTGCTCCTCCCTTGTTCCTCTCCTCTCCAAGTCCCAAATGAGTGTAGCTCTCAGCTTTTAGCACTAGCCATGGATGCCATATGGAGATTCAAGATGGTTGAATATGATAAGCAAATACTATGCAAGAGTAGATAGTGATGCTATGAAAAAGCTCTATGTTAATGTCAGTATAACAACAATACTCTAAAATGCTTCTTTTTTGCTTGAGGAGAAGGGTTCTATTTATAGAAGAAATGGGGAAATGAAGGGTTAAGATTGAATGGTTTAATCAAGGGCCAAGTTTGAAAGTTGGGGATCCATGTGCACAATTGACACCAATAAAATGGTGACAAGTGTCAACATAGGATTGGGTTGAGAGAAGAGGTTGGAGGCATTAAAGGCCTGAGAAGACCTCATGGTTATCTAGAGGCTAAGGGTCAAGTCCAAATTAAGATTACCCACTGGATTAAGAGTTAATCCAAGGATAAACCTTTGTGCAAATGTTTAAGAGATAATCATGGTCAAAGCATTAATGGCCTAATGAGACCTTTGGGTTGGGTAGAGGTTGAGTCAAAACAAATGTTTTAACCATGTGGGAGGGTTTGAGGTAACCATTAATGGTTATTAGAGACTTTGGGGATTAAGTGGTTGAAGGTTGAAAGCCTTCAATGGTTATCAAAGACTTTGAGCCATTTAGTGGTTGAAGGTTGAAAGCCTTTAATGGTTATCAAAGACTTTGAGGGTTTGAGAAGTGACTTCCCTTTTGCTTAGGAATGTGACAAAGTTTAGAGAAGGGGTTAGGTTATTTAGAAGTGATTAGAAAATTCTAGAAGGGGTTTAGGCATGCAAGTGGATTTTGTAGGAAAATGCAAGTGGGAGAAATTTTGGTATTTTCAATTAAAATAAAATCATTTATTTCAATTAAATGGTGTAATTTGCATTTGGATAAATATTCAAATAAATATTAATTTATTTAAATGAGAAAAATGAAGATAAAGCATTAAAATGTTTGAAGACTTTGAGGGAAACCATTAAAGGTTTGAAGACTTTAAGGAAAACCATTAAAGTCTTAAGAAGACTTTAAGGGAAGCCATTAAGTTTGAAGACTTTAAAGCCATCAAGTTTGAATACTTTAAGGGAAACCATTAAAGGTTTCAAGTGGGTGAGGATAAATATGATTTTAAATAAATAATTTATTTAAAATAGTTGTGCAACTTGCTTTTGTAGGAAAATACAAGTGGGTGGAGGATAAAGGTGATTTAAATAAATTATTTATTTAAAATAATTGTGCAACTTGCTTTTGTAGGAAAATGCAAGTGGGTAGAGGATAAAGGTGATTTAAATAAATGTTAATTTATTTAAATGTGAGAGGTGGGATTTTGGGGGATTTAAATAAATATTAATTTATTTAAATGTGAGAGAATATTTAATTAAATAAATATGATTTATTTATTTAATTAATGGTCTGAATTTGGTTAAGTGAATTAAATCAAATAAATTGAATAATTTATTTAATTAACAGAAGAAGAGGGTTAAGATGAATTAATTAAATATATTAATTTAATTAATTATTAATTGATGGTTAAATAATCAAATAAATATTAAATATTCATTTAATTAAGTGGACAGATTTATGTGACTACAATAATATATCACAAGTTCACATGTACGTGTGCATATAATCATGATATCAAGAAAATAAAGTAGAGATACATACCTCCGCCCTCTTTTGATCTGCGGGCGAATCAAGTGCATTCAACATATCCATAAAGCTCAATGGCCACTGTACATGTAAAATAGACAAGAAAAAATTAATCAATCTACAAACCCCAACTAATACTTGATGTCAACATTTTCAAATAATTGTACAACTAAAAATGTGTTCAATTACCTTCTTCACTTGTTTTGGCATCTTCAAGGAATTCTTTTTCTTAGGATGAGCCCTAGACATGGAGGGGGTACCCTAAAAACACAAAATTAACATGAGATATTAGTACATATAATAAATTAAACATAATTTTAAAAATCTAAAATGAAATGACTTGCATATTCCATCAAAACAATACATAAAAAGAGTTGTACAAAATATGATACCGTATAGCCTTGTAGGCCAAAATCGATCGCTGAGAGCGTGATGTCATCAATCTGGGACATTTCGTCCCCTATCAACACCTACAAACCAAAAATTGGACCAAGCATTAAAGATAGTTAGTATATCTTGTATTTTTTTGAATTCAAAGTGTACTATTCTATTTTAACATGTTACAAAATTTATACCTCAGGCATCAAAGTTGCAGCTATGGTAACTAGAGGAGGTGTATGGGATACCTTTGCTGCATCCTAAAATGCCTATTATTTGTCTCAATTTAAATCAATGTATAAATGAAAATTCATTTATGTAATTACAAATTTAAAGTGATTGATAAATAAAATGTTATGAATTCAAATCAACACACCTGTGTTTGTGGCTCATGGGCAAACACCATGTCCATCAACTCATCTATCAGCGCGACATCCTCAACCGTGTGAGCCTGACATCTACAACCGCAAATCGTGCATAGATGATATGAGTATCCATCTGCACCAGCTACATCATCTATCTCTGAGCATATCCCCGAGCAACTGACACACATATGCTCGATGGGCTCTCTGTCACCCTCTAACAGCTCATCATCCAATACAATAGGGTGTGCTAATGACGTCCCATGCTGGATGATGGCACCAGTCAATGTTGTGGCCGCCTGAAGAGTCTGTAGCTCCATCGACTCTTTCAACTCTACTGGGACAGCCTGATGCACCTTGGGTTTGGATGCTAGGGGGCGGAGACTCTCCGTGGCTAATCGCCTACGGGCTCTAGGTCTATCTTGGGCAGAGCCACCACCTCTACCATGAAACTCTCTCATGTCAAAATAGTTTGGCCGCACATTGAGCACAAACTCACAGTATATTTTTCTCAACAAATATAATGGCACCTCATAATTATTACAAGGTGGATCATCAAAGACCATCCACACCTCTGCCAAAAAAGATTCTTCATCTGTGCATTGGTACACCAATGTATGGGAAACCTCTTTGCATTAAGAAGTAATGACTGACCAGTTTTGTGATCAACAAAAAGGGCACATATTTGTTGTTTAGAAATATTTTTGTTTTTTACTCCATCATATGATAGCCCATTGGCATAGAATTGATGACACCTATCCCTAAAGCTTCCCCATTTGGTAATTTCTATGGAAACAACTATGGAAACAGCTATGGAAACAGCTATGGCACCACTAGCTAATGTTTCTAGGCTAGTGGCGAGGGATTGATGATGGTCAAGTTCAGAAGTTTTCAATTTTACAATCAATCTATTGATTTTAGACATATTTTGTCCTAACTGATTAATTAATTCTTCCTGTGTTTCGGTTGTGCAGTCAAAAGGAGGAATTGGGGGTTGTTCTTGTGTGTTTTCAGGAGGTGCATTTGGTTGTTCTTGCGGGTTTTCAGGAGGTGCATTTGGTTGTTCTTGTTCTGGATTAGAAGAATCTGATTTTTGAAACAAAAAATGAAAAAACCTAATCAAAATTAATGAAATTAAAATCAAAATGTAAAACAAATTGCATAAACCAGAAAGAAAGACAAAAATAAACAAAAACTAACCTTGATCCATAGCCTGGAGGACAAATCTAGCACCCCGCTCATGGTTTAGGTGAGAAAATGGGGAAAAAATGAAGTTAAAAACGCAATTTATGGGTAAATGAGACCTAGTTTTTTTTTTAAAAAAATTACCAGGCACCGCATACGCGGTTTTATTTGGATTTTTAGCGCGTACGTGCTCATTTTCCTATGAGCAGCGCGTACACGCTTATTTTCCAAGGCGTAGCGCATATGTGCTCATTTTCCTAAAAGCAACGCGTACGCGCTACTTTTTCTAGGCTCCGGAAGAACAAACCTAAGCGCGTACGCGGGAATTTAAAATTTTTATACCGTGTACGCGCTACTTGTTTTTCCAAGTTTTTTTTGGGTGGTGTCCACTTTTCTGACCACCATCTTTGTGCACACGCCCATGTAGAAGATTAAGAGAAAAATATATCATGGAAACCATAAGATCTATCAGTACTAGGTAGCAACAAATCATTGGCTTCTTTAACAAAATATTTTAGACTCCTTGTGTAAATTTTGTGACTACCTCTTGTAATGGTGAAAAAATAGGGTTTCCACCATAGGAGGAAGAAACCACTAATTTATGACTTAAGGATCTTTACATTAAAAACTTGGAGGTAAACCCGATAGATCTAGTGACGAACCAAGAAGGATAAGGGCTAAGAATTCTATTAGATTTACCAAGGATTTGGATTGAATTGCCCTCTTTTAAGTTGAATTGTAAACAAAACTAAAATTAGGCTAAATGTGTTAGAAAATGATGTAAAAATGCATAAACAGTGAGCTACAATTGTCAGATCGAGCCATAAACTATATCTAAGGATTGTAAGAGTATTCAGAGCTATTCCCAGAAGGAGCTCCTAATTTGTCAAGATTGGTGTGGTGGTTGCCTTGGTCCTCCATACTTTTTTCACTCTAATGGGGGATTGATTCGTCACTGTAAATAAAGCCTATTATGAAGCTCACAGCTCCATACTTGTTCACATACACACTGGAGAAGGGAAGTAGGTTGGGAATAGGGGTTTGCCTTAGGTCAAACCCTAGTTTTGGAATTAATCATGGAATAGAAATGAAATCTAATTGAATTGAAGTAAAGGAAATGTTCTCCTTTTGAGGGAGATGTTGAATAATGACTAAAACATAAATGTTATACCTTCTTGTGAAGTTTTGTTTATCTCCACATGGAATTAGGGTTTCATGTAGTCTTCAATAAAATAGAACATGAATATCAAATCCAACGCTTGATTGACTTTATCTCTTCTCTAATGCTTGAAAGAAGAGATATTTCTTGCTTTCTTGAAATTGAATTGTTGATTTCTTGATGTCAAATTGAATTTCATATGTGTGGATGCTAAAATGAAAGGGCAAAACCTCCTTTTATAGTGTCCCATCGAAAAACAATCTAATTTTCTGACAGGGGCTGACACAAAGTTGGAATTCTTGCTCATATTTCATGACCATTAAGGGGCCCAAGTTCGAGTCCTAGTAAGAAGGACCAAGGCACTACATTCTCTAGTGTTGAGGGGACCAGGGTGACATGCCTTGGTCTTGTCTAATGAAAGACCATAATTTAAGGGCTTGATGGGGTGTGCATTGAAAATGGTTATAAATTTGCATAGCATGAGCAAAAACAGGTCCCTTTAGGCCTCAGGGTACGAACACCAAGGTGAGGGCCCAAATGCAAATAAAATTATAAGGGAGTACAATTTAGGATGCTACATTTAGCCCCCTCTTTAGCGGGAGTATGAGACTAAGCATTCTCTCGGTAAAATACATAGGTTAACATTAAAAGGCTTTTATCAAGGTGTCAAGGAGGCAAGACACACCAAACCCTCAATGGACTTTAGGTATCTTACTACTTCCAAAATTGAGATAAAAGAGACATCATAGGACAGAGAGAGAAAAGAGAACCATGACTACTTATCCTAGTAAAGTTCACTTACTATGAGTCATGAAAAGAAAAAATACCAAAAATTACAAAGCAAAAGACTAAGTTTTCTAAGTAACCTGAGTATCAAAATGAGCAAAAGATAGAAACATTGAGTGGAGTGTATGCCCCCACATTAAAGAAATTATGCACACCTTATCGGGAGAAATTTATTTAAGGTAGTATACATTCATCCAAAATACATGCATGTTATCACAACAATATGCCCCCAAGAAGGAACAAATCAAAGGATAATAATCACAAAACACATAAGGGCTCTACTTAACTCTGGGGTTAGTGTGCTCTTCTGATAAATAATGTATATCATGTATATATTTACATTGAATTATCCTCATCCCCCAAAGAAAGTAGAACCGCCATAGAAGAAGGGCACATGTGTTTTTTGAGTCAACATGGGAGAGACCAAAAGAGATCTCAACAATTTGCATTTTCCTCGAGTGGATAAAACTAGGGACAACCAATAGAACAATTGACAAACAAAGAGAAGAATGTTTCGAACAAGCAAGAGAGAGAGAGAACCTATGACATGAATGAAGCTAATCGATCAAGTTATCCACCTCCCAATCTTTGTCAACATTTTTTTTTGGAAGGTGGATAATATGCAAGAGGAGCCACTTCGAGCACGGTAAATGGAGCTACCACAAGTTCTAAACAAGGACCATTCTCTAACAATGCATCACTTTTCTTGTTACTAGGAGCTACCTGATTAATGCTTGTGAAAATAATTAAGATAAATCATTGTCAACATCAACATATTCTTATTCATCACTTGAATCAGCATTGTTAGCATGAACAACATTTTCATTCATCTCTTCATCAAGATTAATAAAAATAGGACCGTTAATTGGAATAGAACATAAATCATCATTTTTTTTAAAGCATTTTGTCTTGGAGATTTAGGTTGAACTTCCTCCCTAGGGTTACTCAAAGGTTGGACAAATGGGATCGTGTCAACATTCAAATTCTTTGGAGAGGAAATGGGTTGAGAGACAAGTTCACGAGCCTTAGCATGATGTCTTCATTGGTTTTCTCTCACACAACGGATTCTTTTAGTTTTAGTTGAAAGTTGTGAAGGTTTATGATCAATACGAATAGGATTTTTCTCTTCCTTCAAAGAAGTATGCATAGGAGAAGGTTTTTCTAGGTTGAAAGATAGGAGATGTCAGTCACTTCCCTTTGTAATATGTAGGAGGCAGAACCACAACATACAAAGGAGGAATAGATGGGGTAGGAAGGAGACCGGGTCTATCATGAGGAGGAGGAATAGGTCTATCATGAAGAAGAGGAATGGGATTAGGATTTCTAGGCTTACTCAAAGATAAGATCGTCTCATTCTTTCACCTTTGATAAGATTAAAAAACATATTCACTTTGAGGCTGAAGAGGTTCAATTTTTTTAGACCAAAAGTAATCAAGATTAACATCTCCACACCTCACCATGGGTTGGTACATGCTATGATTAATTGTTATGATTTTGTCAGTAAGAGGGAATTTTAAACACTTATGAATGGTAGAAGGAATCCCTTTCATGGAGGAGAGAAAAGGATGTCCCAACTTCACACGAAATTGATCTGATGTAGGAGTGATAGCAAAAATGATATCTAAAATATTTAGATAAATGAGGCACACCCATTGTTGCATCTGCTACCTAGGTATTGTTGTTGTCATTGAACTTGATGAATCCCTTGTCCAATTTAAAATTTACAAAAGGTTGTTGAGTACTTTCATTCTTATCAACAAGGTCCATTGAAAGAGATTGTTCAAATTGACTCACTTGAAGATGATAGTTATGAAGTACAGTGTACAACTGCGTAAAGGAAGTAATCTTAGAAAAGAGAATCTTATCCTTAATGTCTTTTTGCAAATTAGAAATAAAAAAAATTTGAACATCTCGATCAGTCATAGGATAAGAAATTTGAGAATACAAATGCTTATATCTACTAATAAAATCAATCATTTTTTCTTTAACACCTTGCTTACAATGCATCAAATTAATCAAAGTAATCTTAGGACCAATATTATTGTGAAATTGTTGAATGAAATCATTAGCCAATTGTTGAAGTGGTGTAATTGAATAAGGAGGCAAAGAACAATACCATTGCAAAGCTTTATTTCTTAATGTTCTAGTAAACAATTTAGCCAAAAGTCTTCAATCATAAGCAAATTCACTACACAATGTTTAAGATATTTTTACATAAGTCACGAGATCACCTTTTTCCATTATAATGATCAAATTGAGGGACTTCCACATGTTTAGGGGGGATAGCATGAACAATATCATTAGATAATGGTCTCGCTACATCAAATGTGGGCACATTAAACTTTGATTGGTTCATAGAAGCTATTTGTTGTTGTAAGGATGACATGGTTTGAGCTAGGATATTAACGGTTGCTTCAATTGATGGGTTAAAATTAAAAATGTTGGATTGGGATGGAGAAGTAATATTGTTAAATGAAGGAGGAGGTTGAGAATAAGGAGGTGGAACACTATGATAGGTAGGTATGGGAGATGATTGGGTAACAAATGGGAGGCTCATGGAAGGAGGGATGAAGGAGTTTTGATTATTAATGTTGCCCCCTTGACTAACATGTGTAGGAATAATGTTTTGTGTGGCAGTAGCCATGGTGTTGGATGTAAAACTAGGCACACTAGTCATAGAAGTAGTCATAGGAATAGAGTGATTAAATTCACTAGGAGGTTGAGTGTAACCAAAGACTTTAGTACAAATTTTCAAAGGGATTATATGAGTGTCAACAATATGAGAAACGCCATGCAACAAATCAACACCAACTTTATTGAACTTGAATCATTATTTTTAATCCTTCAATCAGTGAGATAGCCCCACTTTTGGGGTATTGTTGACTCATCCACTGTTGAAGATTCGGGTTAATATTATAAATGTTGGATTGGGATAGAGGAGTAATATTGTTAAATGAAGATGGAGGTTGATAATAAATAGGTGGAACACTATGATAGGTAGGTATGGGAGATGATTGGGTAACAAATGGAAGACTCACAGAAGGAGGGATGAAAGAGTTTTAATTATTAATGTTGCCCCCTTGACTAACATGTGTAGGATTAATATGTTGTGTGGAAGTAGCCATGATGTTGGATGTAAAAGTAGGCAAACTGGTTATATAAGTAGTCATAGGAATAGAATGCTTAACTTCACTAGGAGGTTGAGTGTAACCAAGGAATTCAGCACAACTTTTCAAAGGCATGATATTAGTGTCAATAATAAGAGAAAGACCATGTAACAAATCAATGCCAAATTTATTGAACTTTGAACCATTCTTTTTAATCCTTCAATCAATGGGATAGCCTCACTTTTCAAGTATTGTTGACTCATACATTGTTGAATATTTTCAAATTCATTGTCAATCTTCTCCAATTGGTCCATGAAAACCCTACTTAGTGATTCACCCTCATCATGAGAATTATGTAAAGAATGGGGATAAATAACATCAATTGTTGGAATAGAAGAACCACCCACATTCTCATGAAACAATTTATCCAAATTAGGCTCCATATCCTTAGTAATTAAACCTTAGGAACCCTTAATTCTACTTCTCTTGGAAATATTATAGGTAGGACTAATGGTAGTCAAACTCATGAACAAAGGAGCAAAATTTGAATTTGAATTTGAAAATTATGATTAACCATTACGAATTTTTGTGAAAAATGATTGATTAACCAATTAATTAAACGATTTGATTTATGAATTTGAAAGATAAATGCACCTAGATCATAGCATAACATTCACAAAGATCATGTTTAAAAATTAATTTGAAAAATTATGCAAGCCACACGATAAATTATAGAATTTTAAAATAGGGTTTTTGTAAATTCAACCACTAAATTTATGTAATTCAAAATGAAAATGAGACATAGGTGGGAAAATTTGAATTTTAAATTAAATGAATAGTCAAATTTGAAATAATAAATCCAAATTAGACAACCCACAAGATCAATTTTAAAATTACAAATTAGGGTTTTTTATGAATCCAACCTCTAAATTTTTAAAATTAAATTAAAAAAGTAAACTTGCAAATGAAAATTTGAACTTGAAATTATATAAGCACCTGGATCTAAGGATAAAAATCAAAATTGTAGGTGTAAGGAGTCGATTTCACCAAAATGTAATGGTGGAGAATTAGGGTTTCCACCATAGGAAGAAGAAACCACTAATTTATTACTTAGGGACCATTAGATTAAAGAGGGAGGTAAACCCAATAGATCTAGCCATGAACTAAGAAGGATAACAATTTATAATTCTATTAGATTTACCAAGGATTTCGATTGAGCTGGCCTCTTTTAAGTTGAATTGTGAAAATGGTAAAATTATGGTAAATGTTCCAAAAATTGATTTAAAAATGAATAAATAGTGAGCTACAATCATCAGATCGAGCTACGAACTTGGATCTAAGGATTCCATGAGTATTTGAATATAGTCCTAGATGGATCCCCTGATTTGACCGTCGTGGTGGTCGCTCTATTCCTCCATACTTTTCACACTCCAATGGGGGATCAATTCATCACTATAAATAAAGCTTATCCTGGAGATCATAGCTCTATACCTATTTCTGCACACACTAAAGAAGGGAATAGGTTGGGAATAGGGGTTTGCCTTAGGTCAAAACCCAATTTTGGAATTGACCATGAAATATATTTCATGTAGGGAAACACAAGAACCTTAATATTGATTCCTTCAAAAAAGACATTTCCTTTCTATTATAGTATCTAATGATGACTCATATCCTAAATAAATTGAACCATAACATACTATAGAGGAGCATGAACTTGAAAATAATTGCAAAGTGGAAAACTTGAACCTCTTTCAAGATCACTCAAATATCATCCATTTATAATATAAGGGGTGTTAACTTATTAAAGGATAAATGTTCACTTTGATAGTAGGGATCTCAAAAATTATATTTATGAAGGACTATTTACTAAGAGTAGATTGAAAATTGTCGATTAAAGGATTCAATATTATTATATTTAATAGATTCGATAGTTTGTATAGAAAAATAATATAAAAATTCAACATATCTAAGAGAGATAACATGATATGTGATTACTTATATGTTGTGGCCAAGTTGGGTAAAATTGGTATGAATTTTAGTATACAATGGTTGCACTCATTTGGTGACTATTCATAAAGTTGTCCATCCATTGAGCTTACATTTAAATCTAAATGAAAAAATATGGTACTTAGGTGCATTGATAATTGAATATAATGAGTGGTCACAACTAAAATAACAAATAGTACTTTCCACAATGATAAAATTGCTTGGAAGAAAGTTGTATGGTGTCTTCTATAAATTTATCCATGGGTTAGCAGATTTAATGTGTTTTATCTCCTTTATTTTAAAACATTTTGGTTCTTTAAGTTGTTTTGGTTGTAATTCATTGTGAGTCACTGAAAATATTTCATTAGAAGATGTATAATCCTTTGCAATGGGTGTTGATGTTATGTGGAGCTCTTGGATTCCATCTTTAGATTGTTGTGAGAGACTGACATCTTTGGTTCTATTGACAACTTAGTATATGAAGAACTGTATCTTCTTGGTTTGGAGATTATGGTTTGACTCTTCCTTTTGGGAGCCCTTGGTTGAGTTCTTTGATTGTGTTGGGGCCACAGAGGATCTTCATTTAGGAGATGGTTTTTAAGATTCCTGAAGATATTGGTTACATGTTTCAGTAGGGGATTTGGTAGTAATGTGGATTCATCATTTGATGATGGATGGTTATGGTGACATCTTGGCACCTTGGAGGACTCTTGAGTCTTTGGTGAGGTTTTGTTGTTTCTCTTTGGTTTAATAGGATTGCATTTTAAGTTAGTATGAATCGATTGATATATGCTCATCAAGACTAGAGCTCGACTTAGGTGAGGCTATGAGATCTCATGTTTTTTGGGA
Organism: Cryptomeria japonica; assembly: GCF_030272615.1. Lineage (NCBI taxonomy): Eukaryota > Viridiplantae > Streptophyta > Pinopsida > Cupressales > Cupressaceae > Cryptomeria > Cryptomeria japonica. Next base: position 280,253,263 of record NC_081411.1, read on the forward strand.
TCGTGTATTGAAATGGTTACTCTTGGATTAGGATTTCAATAAAAAGATTGGGGAGCCTAGAGTAGGTTAACGATGTGAATTCATTATGAACTTGAAGAGAATATTATCATTTGTTGTAAGCTTTATTGCTTGGTGTTGTGAGCACATGACAATATTATTTCTCACTCATAGTCTACTCAGTAGGTTAATGATATGTGAGGTATTTCCTACCTAGTTATTGGATGAATTCTTTATTTTGTATGTTGTTTTCTCATGTGAATAAGTCTTGAATATAGAAGCTATGAGGACTTGTTGAGAAGAAGATGTATGGTTTGATAGATTTTAATTATTCTCCTTGTTAATGGTATTAAGATATGGATATAGTTTTGAGGACTTATTTGAAGAGATATAGGGAATGGTTTGTGGATTTGGACTTATTCCCTTTGTTATGGAAATATAGTAATTTTTTATCTACCTTTAGTATGAGAGGTTTAAATTTATTGTTGTAAAGTTTCATTTCATTGAATGTTAGATGTTAATATCCTTTTAGTCATAGGAAATGATGAAGGAGATCTTACATTACATAGCTTGGTACATGTTAGTGTGGGACAAGCATATGGTATTTGCATGTTCTCTTTGGTATTATTCTTCTTGGATGTTTGTAACACATGGTTGAGTCTGAAGAACTTTGAAGAGCGTGGAGACAGCTAGTGAGAGAGGTATTGTAGTTTTTTTTGGTTGCAACATTTACATATTAGTGTATGTTTCCTTAACACTATGTGATAGAGGAGTTAACCACATCTTCTATGTGAATTACTATACATGGAATTTGAATGCTTTGATCTATTTTTAGATTTGGCATTACTCATATAGTAGGAGTTTCTAGATATATGCTTGGTTATGCTTGGTAATATATTGTTTTATTGATTACTAATGTGATGATGAGTTTGCATGTTTCATCGGATTTGGATCTGTGATTTATGCAGGTTATGGTTTAACTACCTATTTTCTTGCAATGGGATGACTTGGGTGTGGACTTTCTTTATTCAAAAGATTGTTTTAGTGATGATGCACTTTGTTATTTTTCCTTCTTTGTGTTCATTTCTACATTAGTATGTTGCTTTGGCATAGAAGGATTGGATATGCAGTGACTTGATTGTAGGTTTAAAGTTGATATGTTGATGGCATGAAGTTTTATCTATGTCGGTATACCTATTTTATCCTTTAAATCTAATTCTTATGTTCATATAGAGATTGGTGTAGGTTTCAATGAAAATTAATATGGTTCACATTGGCATGTTCCTTTTTGTTCCTATATGCAGATGTTGGAGGATCTTTTTTTTGTTTGATGGTGGTCATTATGCTTGCATTTGTAGGAATCTTATTGGAGCATGAGAGTATGGAGAAGATTCAGATTGTATGTCGATGGCGACGAGATGATTTTCCCTTGTTTGTGATTCCTTGAGCATATTTATAATGTATGATTTCAAGTGGGAGAAAGTTAGGAATAAGGTGGCATCTACCTTGTAAATCTTATGACATAGTTCCAATATCCTTGGAAAGTGCATTAAGGAACTTATGGTGTATTGGAAAAATAATTTCTAATATTTAATTCTCACCATTAAATTTTGTTGTAATGTTCATCTTGCAAGTATAGGTGTCCATGTTGGAGGGAAGTATTTGAAGCTAAATTGATGTCTTTTCAAGTTCCATGGAGGAATTCCAAAGGTTGTGGTCATGGGGAATTAAGAGTCTTCTTTGGGAACCTTTATTAATGGTTTTGGAGCTCTCGTCATTCTATGAATTCAATTTTTGGGTGTAGATATTATGTGTAACAGAATGAAGAGTCCTTGAATATAGATTTATCTATAGGAAGGAAGGATAGATGGGAGGCATGGGGAAGTGTTCACATGTGTATAGCTATAGTGGATGTTACAAGGAGGAGAATAGAACAGCTGGAATTGATGTACTTCAATAAAGAATATTTATCTTCTATATAACTTTCTTCTCCTATGTGTCAGGATATTTAAATAAAATTTGAAAGAAAGAAAGATGGTTTCCAATTAACTTCTTACACACCAAATGCATTCTCCACGTTCTACCCATTTTCCTGAACGGCATAGTGAATCGTTGCTTTAATCATATGTCGTCACTATAATGATGTATAGCAAGGAATTTTAAAAAAAAATTGGAGCTCGAGAAGTCTACCTTTTCCTATCTTCCTCCTTAAGTTTAATGAACACGGGTGAGCATCTAGTCTTTATTTAAAAATAATTTTTATTTTTAAAAATATAATTTATAATAATTGATTCATTATTGATCTTAATCAATATTTACTAACTAAAATTAATTACAAAATGTAATTTTTAAATTAATTTGCTTTTTTTAATAATTTGTATTTTTTTAATAAAAAATTCTTCATTATGGATATTTAGCTAGAATTATTTTCTTAAGATTTTTTAACAAGAATAATAAGATAATGGAAATCAATAATTATTAATCTTTTACTTTTTCATTATAAATAAAAATAATAATACATTATTAACTATAAATAAATTTTCAATAACAATTTTATATAAAAAATTCATAATAATCAATAATAAATTATAGATTATAGATTATTAATTATTTAAATTTGATAAATTTATAGGATTGATTCTAAAGTATGCTAAATAGCATTCTTGAATAAACACAAACCAAACTACTTGAATATAGAGGTAGTTGTGGGTTTGTTGATTTGCTTTTGTCTGGTAGAAACGGGTCACTATACAAATAAAAGAGGAATATATTCAGTATTTTCTTGTGTGTTTTGAAATGGAAGAGATCGAAAATTCCATGAAAAATGATATATGCTAACACTCAAATTGTTATCTTATTTATAGCATTTCCTTGTTTTGTATACTAATGAATATAGAGTAGAGGGTACCATGATTATTTAAATTGACTACTATATAATATTTTGTTTTACAAGAATTATTTTCATTCTTCAATCTTTTACTTAAGATGGTATATATTTTGATAATTGACAAACTTTTAATTTCTAGCCAAAATTGACATTGTTATATCAAATTTTTATATACATATACAAAATAAAAACATAAATAAGAAATATATTATAATAGTTTCTCACAATCTTCCCCAAAGTCCTTGTTGGTTGTCTTAATATGAGAGATTTGGAACAAGGCATAGAAATTTATTAAAGCATAATATATTAAAATATTTTTTTTCCAAATGTTGTTGCATATCCTTTTGAAATATATGCAAAATGTTGAAGGATAGACAAATCATGCGAACTATTTGACACAATGCCTCGTAGAATTTTGATCTCATGAAATGCACTCTAATTAGAATAGTTGCATCATTACCACAATAAGAATATCTCAATTTGCTTGAGTGTTTATTGTGTCGTATACCCAATTTAAAATTTAGTTGTGGCAACATTAATTTTATCATCAATTTATCATTCATTTAGAAAGTTTATATAAATCCAAAATGATCAATTTTTAATAAAATCATAAATCATGCTAGAGCAAAGTCTAGAATGTCTAATTATAAATCATTAATAATTTATCCATCAATAAAAATTTGAAATGATTAATAATTAATAATAAAATATTATTCAATAATTTTACTATTTTTTATTATATTAGTAGGGAGAGGGCCATGAACCCTACAAAACAACAAAATTAGATAGTAGCATCACAAAAGTTGGCATCAAACAACCAGAGCAAGAGAACCACATCAACCATCCACATAACTAAACATATTGTTCTGATCAAGCCACCATCTAGCTAAAGCATTACTACAAATAACTAAACATACAGAGTCCATAAAATTAGCAGAGTGGATAGTTTTAATAAAATACTAAAGTATACGACACTTAGGCTTGTTCATAAGAGCATCATTATAACACCTACACCTAACTATACTAGATATCATCAAAAGAAAAAAGAAAAACATAAACTGTTTAATCTTCCCTAATGAGGTTCCAGTTTCACTCTATTCTCTGCAACTGTTCATTCCAGATCTCCAAGGGAATTGTCTCCTCATTCTTGTCTTCCATGTCCAGTTTGCCTTGCTTCGACGACTTCCTTTCTTTTTCAATAATTTTATTGTTATTTAAAATTAGTTTTTAGTTAATAATTTATAATTATTTGTACTAAAAAAATAAATTTTGTCCAAATGTTGTTTATTTATAATTTATTCATCAATTATAATTTTAAATGATTAACCAATTATTTATTCATCGGTTTTAATTTTAAATGATTAACTAATAAATTATTTATCAAGATATTGTAATACTCTCCAACTTTGTAATGTGAGAATCTGAATGACTACAAAATAGCTTCTATAAAAAGATGTTTGATGCGATAATAAATTCATCATGATATTGTATTAGCCTCCAATTTTGTAGTGTGAGAATCTGAAAAAAAAACTACAAAATAACGTCTATAGAAAGATGTTTAACATGATAATTTACTAGTCAGGATATTGTAATACTCTCCAACTTTGTAGTGTGAGAATCCCATAAACCACAAAATAGCCTCCATAGAAGGATGTTTAATGTCTATTGTGTTATACTTTAATTGATTGTCATATTGTCTTTTGTATGTCTAGTTTGTCAAAATCCAAAATGATCAATGTCTAATAAAATCATAAATCATGTCATCAAAGTCTTGAATGTTGAATTTGTAGATTGTGTGTAATTTCGTCAATTTTAAATAATTAATAATTAATCAATAATAATTGATTATTATTCAATAATTTTAATTAAGATTGTTATTTAAAATTTATTTCTACTTAATAATTTATTATTATTTTATTTATAACCCTCCAAAATCAATGAATAAAATGTAGAATTTAACAAACTTTAGTATCAATCTTATAATTTTATCGATTTTAAATAATTAATAATCTATAATTTATTATTGATTATTATTCAATAATTTTAATTTAAAATTTATTTAATATATAATGAAAATTAAAATGTTAATAATTTTTAAATTTTATTATCCTCTGATTTCAAATATTTATTATGAATAATTTATTAAATACTTCAACGTAAGGAAAACATGACTATTTTTTAAAACTTAAGGAAAACTTTCCCTTTTAATTTGGTTATATTGTTGTAGTTGAGTACAAAATTAAAAATGTTATGTTTTTTTGTGTAACTTTAACTTTAATAATATCTTTCTCCTTTGCTTTGTCTCCAGTGATGCATGTGGGATGAAGAATTCATCATGCAACACAGAGAGAAAAAAAAACAAGTGGTCCACTTGCTTCCCACGTAGCAGAAAATGCAAGGCATACAAGATTTGGTGGGTATGGTGAGTACAATCATTTTGACGGTACGACAAAGGCAAATATGAAAACGGAAATGGAAACAGGAACGGGAAACAATGAAAGTTAAATTGGTTGTGGCCCGGCCACTCTAAGTCAATGCTTATGCTTCAAGCATGCCGATTAAGCGACCTATCTGTGTGGTGGTCTCAACAACTACACCGAAAAGAAAATAGCCCTGCTGACCCACAAATGGCCTCCCTGCCCCAAATCGGAATCAGGTGCAGATCTTAACTACCCATCTTTCTATGTCATATTGAAGTATGGAGAGCGTGTTCAGGTGAAGAGGAGAACGGTGACCAATGTGGGCGGCGAGAATGTTGTATACAAAGTGCTTGTGAAGAGCAGTCCAAACGTAAATGTAAGCATGGAGCCAGATACACTATTGTTCAAGAAAGTGGGTGACCAAGGAAGTTTTAATGACATTCGAGAGCAAAGTGAACGGGAGCGAGGAGGTGGAGTACGGAGATATATCATGGAAGTGCACCCAAGGTGGAACGAACATCATTCGTAGCCCAATCGCGCTTCTCTGGACTACAGATTGAAGTCAAGTTGTCTATACTGCTATACTGATGTAGCCAGTAACGTAGTACTTAGTAATCGATGAAGATATACTTCATGTTTAAATAATTACTCCTTGATATGGTGAACCAAAAATAGATTTATTGAAACTTTCTAGCAAGCGCAAATGCATGCTTTTTGGTTATCTACAGTCTAAGTGTAATGTCCGTCAAAATATTCTAAATAAATAAATCAAAATCTATTAACAAAAGAGATAAAAAAAATTTAAAACATCTATTAATGCAACATATACAACCAACTATTCATATGCATTTAACATCCATTAACATAGTAATGCATGTTTGATCCATCAAACACATATATCCATCAAATCACATGATCAATAATGATAGCAGCATCATCCATATAAATCATCAAAATAGCATATGTCCAAATAATGTCTAGCATCATAACGAGTATTGAAACATGTGTATAATCATAATCCAAAACATCATAAAGAGTCTAGATATGTCTATCATACATGAAATAAAAGTCAAGTCAAATCAAGTCAAGAAGGGACACTACACTAAGACTCACATTCTAACTATCCCACTACTCTGAATAGTTAAGGAACTTTAGATATTCTGGCAGCCTTCTGTGTGAATCTTTGTAGCACTTAGGGAAGATTCCCCCCTCAAATTGCATAGAATTTCTCTATTTAGAGTTCTTTTTACTCTGAACATTTGATTAACAAAAATTCCATACAAGAACAAATTTCGTATAAATACAAACACGACAAATACCCTACGCATGATTGCTTCTATTAGCAAAACCTGAATGGAAGTTCTAGGTCGAGATGGATTCATTTATACCAAGTATTTATCTCACTTAGTATAGACAACCATACTTAAAACCAAGTTGTTAATGATATGCTACAAATACACAAAACAAACTTCGCGGGAATTTAAATTTGGTCAATGAAAAGCAGAAAGCATTTCAGACTGTGGGTACATTAGTGGTTTACGAATCATCATTCAGCCTCGCTAAAAGCATTTCACAATAGACAAACCGTATATGAAAAACGTCAAGGTAAATGGTTTAGAATGTTTGTCTAATTAAATTGAAGTCAATTTGAATTTATTTAATTATCACAAATTGTTTGAAGAAGATGTTGACATTTAGTTTTTTCACAAAAGATGCTCAACCTTCATGTTTTTTGAAAAAGATGTTATGATTAGATGAGGCTGGAGGAGGTCCAAACCCTTACAAAACAACCACACAACAGAAGAAAGGGGTCTCACGAGGAGTGAGAATACACACCATTAAAACTACTAGTCATAACAAAAAACTAAAACCAATCAACAAACAAAAATTAAACCAAACATGACCAACACTAAAAAATACCAGCCATGGAAGACACAAATTGATGGTCAATAGTGTGGAGGTTTTAATAGCTTGCCAATCCTAGCTAATCTCCTTAATATTTTCATGGAAGGACAATCTTTTAATCTTACCCTTGCTAGGAGTAGCAACAAGGGACTTAGTTTTTGCCATGATGATCTAGTCCCAGTTGACTCCAGAGTAGTACCACCTGCAATCCACATAGATCACTTCCTGTTTGCATATCTTCGCTCAACCTCTTCCTAAATAGCCTACATTGAAGCTAAATTTGTATGCACCATATCCTTTTTGTATGCCACCATCTCCTCCAATTTTATTTTCAATATTTTCGTGACTGTCCTGAATTTCTATGATGGTCCCAGGTATTTCCATTCTTTATTATTTCAGGGTCATCTTGGCACTTAGGGATTTGACTTTCTCATCTAAATTGTCCCATCTCACGAGCCTCACTGTTATGTCCATCTAGACTATATCATTTGTATTTTCTACCATCTAATCAATACCCATGTCCTTAGACTCAACCAAAGTCTCCAATCCATTAATCATTCTTTTACCAACATGGAGCTAGGAAAGGAGCTAGTGAATGATTTCATTTTGCAAAGTTCATTAAAAAATTAAGCAACCTTCGATAACTGCCAAGGTCTAGGGGATGAAACAGGATAGGGGGGAGGGGAACCCAGGGTCGGCATAGAGGACTTAGAGGCCGATGCAGTCACATTAGGGATAAAATTATCACGTGTCCATTTTGAACTCGTAGACCAAGAGGAAGAGGAGTCCTCAAAGATAACTTCCTCAATGACCATCCCTTTAATAGTTTTCTCCTTTTGATGTTGGGAATGGGTTCAATATTCTTCATCTTAGTAGTATATTGGGGGTTAACCTAGGTAGCCAATAGTTTAGATAGAGGGGTAGCCATACTAGAACTAGAGGCACATTTGCAACTTGTCTCAAGGGTGTTAGATATCTCCACAACTAAGGAAGGGTTAGAAAAGGGACTAGTAGGGTTTATAGAGGGGTCACTAGAAGAGGACATAGACAAATGAAAATTGTAGAGCCTCAAAATTAACCCTTGGTGAAGGGGGAGCACATCCTTAGACTTAGCCATCGCTACAAACTAGGACATGGAAGAAAAGATTAAGAAGGGAAAATTCATTTTAACCCCATGTCTAAAATAATTTAACATAAGGAATTATCAGGGCTGAACAAACATGATTCATCACTGGCAGATTTATTCTTAATAATCTCATTTTTGCATGGGAGACTACTGAATGGGCTCAACAAACAAGACAAAATGTTATTCTGATCAAACTTGACTTTGAGAATTATGATAGAATTTGATGGAGATTCATTCTTAAAATACTTTAATGGCTAGATTTTGGTCCTAGATTTCGAGCTCATGTTCAAATGCTTTTTCAAGATGCTAATGCCCAAATTATTATCACTAATATGATAAATGATCTATTCGGCAAACTTCTCCTTTAGCTTCATACGTCTATGTCATCAAGAATGATACATTGGGAGATTTACTTCAAAGTGATAATAATATGAAGTTGATCTCAAGAATATCTATCCCTAGTAATGCAGTTGTTAGTAATTCTTACTATGTAAGTGATATTTTGTTATTTCTTCAAAATTCTAAACAAAATATCTCCAATATGCTACAAATTTTGGGTATGTATTGTGCGATTTCAGGGTCTAAACTTGCACACAACAAAATAAAATTCTTAATGGTCAGTGATGGCCCTATTCCTTAGTGGATCCCATGAGAATGAGAATATTGTTGGAGTAGGAAAAGACACTGAGAGGGGGGAGGGTGAATCAGTGTCTTTTTAAATAGACCTAATTTTTTACCTTAACTTCTTTATACAAGGCATTCATTTAAAATTTGTGACATCCATACTTTTAACTTTGTGATGCAAACTTGTTTAAACACTAACAAGAACCAGCTTAATGGCTTATTAATATTTTTTGAACAGAATGAAGACATCTGGTAATAAGAAGGGCTTATGAGACAATTTGAATGACTATAAAATTCTCTTTAAACTGATATGGTATACTAAAGTTTTATGCATTTATCATCATGGCAATAGTAAATAGTAAAATGAATACTTCTCAAAACCAAAGCATGGAAACAACACAAACTAAATAAGCTATAAACTCATAACACAGAATTTCCCTGAGTGGAAAACCCTCGTGAGGAATAAAAACCACTTGAAAATGCCTTACTGGCTTAAATTATATGAAAATGCCTAACTAGCAGAGCCAAACTGCCTACAATGTATCTTATTAACATTAAACGTGCCTCACTAGTTGAGCCTCACTAACTACAATGTGTCTCACTAACATTTAAATGTGCCTCACTAACTAATACAATCTACCTCATACCAAAATAGTTTTGATACAAATATAGAGTATCATCTTTGTTTCACTTCACAACATCTTCTAATCTCACATCACTTGAGATTCAAAAACAAAAGCATAATATGTCTCAACTATTCACATATAATATATCATTGTGTATACGTGAAGTATACATAGTGGTATAATATAGTGAATCTTTACACTACAGATGTCTTAAAACTTTTACAATATGCTGATATACAAAGCAGAATGATCATTCATTTAAGCCAAGAATTCTTACACAGGGTATAATCAAGAATGAAGTCTCTTTCTTATGCAACCACACTCATTACTATGAATGCCTTCAACATAATACATAAATAGTATTCACTACTTTTTGAAAGAGAACTGTCATGTAGATTTCTTATCAAATAACAGAAAGATAATTTTTAGTTTTGTTCAACATACCCAAATTTGGGTTAAGAGAATAAATGCTTTGTATGTGCACATTCGAACATGATAAAAACATAACCAAAGAAGGATTTCTCAAAAACTATAAACGGGTTTTTCCAGATTAGGGTTACATAACAAACCTTTTTAATCACTATATATTGACCATATATAGTAACTCAGACTCACATAAGGGTTAATGCTTTGATTAAATTGTCCTGACCCATAACAGAAAAGAATGTAAACTTTAACCATAGGTTTTAACAAATACCAATTGCCCATATTGATATTAAACATAAACAATGGTTCAGAATCATAACCAAATGCTAAACCCACATACACAAGTAATTGAAGATCCCAACAAGAACAAAATAACAACTTTGAACCAAGATAACAAATACAAATCAAGACCTATTTCTTTCACAAGATAATCACAAAACACACCGCTTATTGAATAGACAAACTCTTTAAATTGAAAGAAGAGAATAAGAAACCAAAACACCTAATTAAGAGTTGTCAAAGAGTTTGTTTCATCAAAGACTGAATACAATGTCGTTGCCATGAAGTGTATTGACCACATAACCATCCTCCACTATTGTTAACATCCACTATTTTTGCAAGAATCTTTGGTGAATGAGGAAGAGATAGGAGTTGAATGTGTGGCAAAGACAAACAATGCAAAAGTAACTGAGTACATAGACGAAGAGGAGGTGAAATAGAAATCCAATGACCCAAACAAAGATGAGACTCAACCAAGGGATATAGAGAGAGAAATAAGATAGAATCAGAGGATGAAGAAGTGGCAAAACAGGAATCAGAACTATTAGAGGAAAGAATGCTAGAAAAAACTTAGTCAAAGTTGAAGAAACCAAATATTAAGAAGGGAAAGCGAGGACCAAAACCTAACAAAGCAAATTTGGAAATTGTAAGAATTAAAATTTGACAAATGAAACTAAGATCATGGAAGGATGTCATCCTCCCCCAAGGGAAATGAAGGTCATTCAAATGGGGTATTCTCAAGCGCCAAATTGTCCTTACAAATTTTGATATCTTATTGATGCAAGAAATGAAACTATTTACAAGGAAGAAAGTGATAAAAGATTGTATTATGGAGGCAGTGAAAGGGCCATATTGTTGAATCGAAAGGGGCATATGGAGGACTAGGGATAGTTTGAACCCTTTAACAAATGGAGGGGAAATATTGGAAGATGGAAGGAATTAGATTATCATTAGATGCGAAATGTTGTAGAGAAATGAGCTCTTGCTTCTAATAAATGTATATGGGCCAATTTCCATTGTAAGCAAAACAAAGCTATGGAACCAAATTTCTAATAGAATTGAGAACCATAGGGGAGAGAGAGGTATCATTGTAGGGGATTTCAATGCAACATTAAATAATGGGGAAAAAAAGGGTGGCTTATTGAGGACCATAAATGTCCAACGAGATTTTCAAGTCTTTGTAGATGTCAACTAGCTTAAGGGCCTACATACTAAGAATGAGGTTTTCACATGGACAAAGAGAAGAAGGGAATTTATGAGCATTGCTAAGAAACTAGACATATTTCTACTATTTGGTGATTTGTATGAACAAGAGGCCATCCACAAAGCCTCAATATTGACATTCATGGGATCAAATCACTACCATGTGTAGCTAATGATTAGACTTGATGACCCCCCAAAAGGTAACCCTTTTAAATTTGAGAATGTGTGTCTAAGGGATGATAAAATCATAGAACTGGTAACTAGCTGGTGGAATGAAATTAGCATAGAGAACCACTCCAATCTATTCTAGGTGAGTAAGAAGCTAAGCTATGTCAAGACCAAGTTGAAGGAATTAAACAAAAACATATGTAGCTAATGATTAGACTTCATGACCTCGCAAAAGGTAACCCATTTAAATTTGAGAATATGTGGCTAAGGGATGATAAAATCATAGATTTGGTAACTAGCTGGTGAAATGAAATCAGCATAGGGAACCACTCCGATCTATTCTAAGCGAGTAAGAAGCTAGGCTATGTCAAGATTAAGTTGAAGGAATGAAACAAAACTCATTTCAATAAGAAGCAACTTGAAAAATTGACACATTACTCCACAAATTGTTTTCCCTCTTTTTTATTTGCCTCCTAATTTTATCAACAAATATTTATTATTAATAATTTCATTTAAAAATACTATAAAATGACTTTTTAAAATAGACATCAAAATTTAATGATCACAATCATGACTACAAGCTCCACAAATTGATAGCATGCATAAGATACGAGAGCACAAATATAGAGTCCAATGCAACGTAATGGACGATTAATTTTGCATGATATTAGAGATTAAGGCATGTCAGTTACTTTTATCTCAATGCGATAATTAGTACCACTACTCAGAGATATCAACAAACCTACTCTTTGTTTTTATATTGTATTCCTATCTTATGCATGGTATTTTTCCTTCATAGAAAGAAAGTAGCGTGTGTACAGGACCAATAAAAGGAGAGTTGAAAATTACAAGGAGTCGATGAGGAGAATACAACATTAAACTGAGGACAAGAAGAAATGATATTATATTGACATGCATCGTGCTGGAGCGAAGATCACATTATTCGTAATGATCGAGGAAGTAGTGAATCAATAGATGAAGGAAGATTCATCGTTGTTGGTGTATCGACATTCTTTAAAAACCACCTGCTAGGGCCTTCTTAGATGTTGTTGCTGAAATCCATAACCGTGAAAATGATATGCTAAAGAAACTTTCATGTGTGTAGGAAATCTAATCTCTTCATTCATTTTTCTTTGTCCTTTCAAAAATTATGTAGCCGATGTGGAGAAAGAGATTCATATTTGCATACAAATCTTCAAAGTGAATGCAACTGCAACCATTTTATGTCTTACACTTAAAAGGTCCTCACACTACCAAAAAAAAAAGGTAATAGGCACCAAGTGTTTAGAAATAAAATGGATGAAACCGGTAAAGTGATAAGAAACAAAGCAAGATTGGTCTGTAAGGGCTATGCTCAAGAAGAAGATTTGGACTATGGAGAAACCTTCGCACCGGTGCCCAGGCAAGAAGAGGTCAGTATTTGCTAGCCTATGCTGCTTATAAAAGTTTTTAAGTATATCAAATGGATGTCAAATCGGCATTTCTTAAATGGGGTGTTAGAGGAAGAAGTATACATAGAGCAACCGGAAGGGTTTGCATCTGAAGATGGAAGGAATATGGTATGCAAGTTGCAGAAGGCTCTTTATGGGTTGAAACAAGCACCGAGAGCTTGGTATGAGAGATTAAACTCATATCTGCTAAGCATAGGGTTCAAAAGAACCAGTGATAACAGTAACTTGTATCTGGAGAGTGGAGCTGAAGGAAAACACCTAATTGTTGAGATCTTTGTAGATGACATCATCTTTGGGGAAGATTATGAGATGAGTAGAAAATTTGCAGAACAAATGAAGCAAGAATTTGAGATGTCCATGATTGGCGAGATAAATTTTTTATTGGCCTGCAAGTCTCTCAACTAAAGAATGGCATCTTCATCAGTCAGACTAAGTACATAAGGGAAATTTTGAAAAATTTTGGAATGGAATATTGCAAACCTATTGGAACTCCAATGGTTATAGGTTGCAATCTATCTAAATATGATGAGGTTGAAGAAGTAAATAAGACACTTTACCGGTCCATGATCGGTAAGTTGCAGTATGCAATACATAGCAGGCGAGACATAGCATAAGTTGTTGGCTTGGTTGCCATATTTTGTGCAAAACTACAAGAGACTCACATGGTGGTAGTCAAAAGAATACTCATATACCTAAAGGGGACTGATGAGTATGGTCTTTGGTATCCACATAAGCAAGACTTCAGTTTAAGTGTCTTCACTGACGCAAATTGGGCTGGGAACATTGATGGCAGAAAGAGCACTTGTGGAGGTACATTCTTTCTCGGAGACAGGATTGTATCTTGGACAAGTAAGAAACAAAACTGCATATCTCAATCCACAGCTGAGGCTGAGTATGTAGTTGTTGCAATCAACTGCACACGGATAGTTTGGATCAAGCAACTGCTAGAAGGAATGCAAGAAAAAGTGGTTGGACCAGTAGTGATTCATTGTGACAACACCAATGCCATTGACATATCCAGGAACCCGATGATGCACTCCAAAATGAAGCATATAGCCATCAAATATCACTATCTAAGAGAACAAGTTCAAGAAAAGGAAGTGATGTTGGAGTACATACCAACAAAAGAATAGGTGGTTGATATCTTCACTAAGCCACTATAGAAGGACACCTTTGACTATGTCACAGGTAAGTTGGGGGTTATGCCCCTCCATTCAATAAAATAAGTAAACAGGCTCTACATCAACCTGGTATGATTTCAAGTTTTTTTGTTCTTAAGAAGACTAGATTAATGAGTGTGGACTACTCCGGTTAGGGGGAGCAGTCTTGTAAGTGTACAAGAAGAACTCTTTGGCATTGTTGTCAAAGGGGGAGATATCACTAGAGTGCTTGAGCATTGGTAAGTAGTGATTGAGCTGAAGTTGCTGCATCAGAGTATTACTAGTGACAGGGGGAGATATTCATTACTCAGGGCAGAAGTAATGACCGGACTGGTACAGAGAAGAAGGAAGTAAAATAACATGCAAAATTAGCCAGATGCTAAAGTGTTTGCCATCAATGCCAAAGGGGGGATTGTTTAATTGTTGGAATTGATAAAATCTGTCAATCCAGAGAACTGGTATATGTGCTAAGATTTGTCATTGATGTCCAACACTTACTAGTGAAAACTCTGACCAGTGAAGTGGCATAGGTAGTGATGCTCTGCAAAAAGAGGGTTAGAATTTATGTTTGATGACAACACACACACAAGAGGAAAAACGTTAGTGTTAGCAAGAAAAGATTATTTTAAACAGGCATATCAAAAGAGATACTAAAAGCATGCGAGAATATTTAACTAGGGAAGTAAATATGATGAGGCATCTCCACATGCCTCCTAACATGCTCTTATCTCCTTCTCCTTTGTTCCTCTCCTCTCCAAGTTCCAAACTAGTGTAGCTCTCAACAGCTTTTTGCACTATGGATGCTTATGGAGGTTTGAGATTGAAGTATTTGCTCTAAATGTGAATAAAAAGCTAATACTAGATGCTATGATGCTAAAATGATTTATTTTAAACCAAAGTGACAAGATATTAGTGATTTATGCTAAATGCTCTCTAAAATTCTCTATAACTTAGATGCATACAAGTTTTCAGGATTATGACTATGAATGCTAAATGCTTGAGGATTTGAAAATGAGGAATGTGAGCTCTATTTATAGGTGAAATGGAGCAATGAATGGTTGAGATTGAGTAATCTCAACAAGGGTTAGGATTGAATGGTTCGAGATCCATGTGAGGGCTTTCAACCCAATCCCAAGATGACAAGTGTCAATGTGAGATAGGTTGAGAGGAGAGGGAATAAGCATTAAATGTTTGACATGACCTGGGAGTTAACTTGGGAGTTAAGGTCAAGGTTAGTTGAATGAATAAATTCTTTATTCAAAGAATAAAGCTTTTATCCAATGGATAAACTCTTGTGCAAAGGCAAAAGGGATAACCATGGTCAAAGCAATAAATGCTTGAAGAGACACATGAGTGCAAGTTGAAATAACCATAAATGGTTATGTAAGAGCCATAAATGGTCATGTAAGAGCCATTAGTGGTCTTGGAAGACTTTGGAGGTTAAATTGTTGAACACACAAAGCATTAAATGATTTTCAAAGACTTTGAAGTCTTTGAGAAGTGACTCCAAGTTGCTTAGGAATGTGACAATAATTAAGGGATGGATTAGGCTAATTAGGAAGGGGTTAGAAGAATCTAGAAGGGGGTTTAAGAATGCAAGTGGATTTGGTGGGTGAGGGAAAATAGGATTTTTATTTAAAATAAATTAATTTATTTCAATAAATGTGTGCAAGTTGCATTTGTAGGAAAATGCAAGTGGGGGGGGGATAAATGATTTAAATAAATGTTTGATTTAATTTATTTAAAGGAGGAAAAGGGGATTAAATGAAATAAATATGATTTATTCATTTAATTGATTTGTGAATTTGATATAATAAATTAATTAAAATAGATTGAATAATTTATTTAATTAATACGAGAATGTTTGAAGATGAATTAATTAAATGTTAATTTAATTAACTGATGGCTAGTGGATTTTTAATCAAATAAATACGAAATATTCATTTAATTAAAATGGACAGATTTATGTGACTACAAGTAGAGTGGTGTTTTTCAGTAAAAAGAAGTGATGACTTACAAACACATGGAAACAACATTGGTAATAAATGACCAAAGGTTCAATTAGCTCAAGGAAAGATAGACTAATCCAATCGGTCTATCATTCAAGAAGATCGGTCACTCTAATGATGATGAAGTCACTAAAGGTGAATCAAGCAAGAAAACTTGAGGTTGTATGCTAACCTAAACTTCACGGGCAAACAGGGGAAGAGACTTGATGCTAGCACAACAAACTGGCAATCAAAGAATGAACCGGTATTACAAAAGTGCAGTGGCAAACCAGTATACTGGTATGATAGAAGGAAGACAGGTGTTCACCACAAATCTCGGAGCAGTGATCAGTCATTGAGTTGCAGTGGCAAAAGATGATTTGGTGAGTTTGTGTTTACACCAAGTCATATGTTTGTAAGGTCAACTTTAGTTATCATGCAGTCAAGCATGATTATCTGCGGAATTTCTGGTTCGCACTTAATTGACTAAACACGACCCAAAAATTACTATCTTTGGAGGATGCGGTGGCAGAATTTGTTTAAACACTTTGCAGAAATGTTGGAAGGCGTGCAGAGAAATAGTGGGAGATTTTAAGTTTGAAATCTTTCAAAATCCATGATTGCTTTGATTGAGGAATCACCGGAAAGAGTCGGCAGACAATGTATAAAGTGTTCTTGAGTTCATTCAAAAAGTTTTGATCGTGAAATTTGCAACAAGCAGATCTTGTTGAAGGTGATCCAAAGTGAAGAGCAGAGAGAGAGGAAGTGCTAAGAGGTTTTAGCAGAGTAGAGGGTGTTTGAGGTAGATTGACTAAGTGCAAAGCCGAGAAATAGAGAACCGGCAAAGTGCAAAGCCGAAGGCCAGAGAACCAACTGAGTGCAGAGCCGAAGGTCAGATGATCAACAGAGTGCAGAGTCGAGAGACAGATGACCGGCTAATTGAAGAGCCAAAGGTGTGAGAAGAAAACTGGTGATGTGCAGAGAAGACACAACCGGTGTGAATTGAGTGTGATGCATGTTGAGATCTGATCAAGCTATCAGTAGCTAATTCAATAGCTCATCCATCTATTGCTTTCTAACCACTACAACATAAATCCCTTCACCGGGTGGACTTTAACAGGTCCCTATGTAAAATCCCTTAACCAGGTGACATCTTAATTCATGTTATTAAGTCCTTTAACCAGGCTACCTTTAACAGGGTAAAGGCACTAATCGTCCTTGAACAAAATCCCTTAACTGGGTGGCACCTAACAGTGTCTTTGTAATCTCCTAACAGGGATGGCTCCTTACCGGGCGTACTTCAGAAGAGTACAAGTTTTGTGATTTCCTTCTCACATTATGGTTTTCTCCCATTTGGGTTTCCACGAGATAACTTCTTGTGTCACTGTCTACTTTTCATGCTTGCATATTTTACTTCAGTGATTAAGTATATTATTAAATATTAGATGAATGCAGATTTAAGTTAAAAGTTTGATTGAGAAGATTTGATCAAGTGCTAATTCACCCCTCCCTTCTCAGGACCGGTTGGTACCCACACATATTATATTGCTTTTTCCTACATTTTGATGCAAACTGGCCAAATTTATTGCAATAATGACATTGTATATTGGATTTATCATACCTTTCTCCTTGATGATGGCTATGAGAATAGTTTCTCCCCCTTCCTCTTGTTGGTGTAGAATGAGCATGTGGGCTTGATGTTGGTCTTCTACTCTCAACTTGTGTAATTTATCTTCCTCCTCTTGGTGTAAAATGTCCTCTGCCTCTGCTATGATTTGATCTTCCTCTTGTTCTGCCAAATGAGAGTTGAGTCTTGAATGCATTCTCCAATGATGATGTTCTTGATCAATTTAATCTTTTCTCATGTGCCAAGAGTGATCCCATTAATTCATCTACTAATAAGTGAGTGAGATCTTTGGACTCTTCAATAGCTACTACAACTGGGGCAAACTTTGTAGGCAGACTTCTAAGTATCTTCTCTACAACCTTTTGATCTCCAACAGTTTCTCCATAAGATCTAAGTTGATTTACTATTGACATTGCATGAATGAAGAATGAATCTACTTGTTGGTTTAAATAATTATTCATCATGGATACTATTACACCTTACTTAAGTTTACTTAGGAAATGCATTTCATAGTAGTTTGGGTATGAGACACTTGGGGGTTGTGCCACACTAGGATAGTGTGTGTAGAAGAATTTCCACCTTTTATAGTGGTGATCTTGTTGTTACATTCTATCTTCGGTGGGTGATCCACCTCATGTGAAATATTTTATTGTTTCTCCTACCTATCACACTTATTTCCTACCTACCCTTGTTTCTTATTGAGCCACATGTCATGTTTGTGTGCTCACATATCCATATAGCCTTGCCTATATAAGAAGGCTCATCTACATTGTTTGTATGAGCAACGGGCATTCATTGAACATCTTGTAGTGATCCAATTGATCATATTTTTCATCTTGATAGAATACAGTTTATTCCTATCATATATTTTGTTTCTCTATTTTGTGCTTTCCATTGCCTCTAGATCTTGAAAAAATCTAACATGGTATCAGAGTTGGTCCATGTCTCACATGGTATCAAAGTCATTAGAGTGTCATTAGTTTGTCAATTGAGAGAAATTTGAGGTTTGCATTTTGGACCTTTCTATTGCAGGTTATTATTGGAGCTTGTTGGGTCAAATTTGAGGTCATCATTGGATTGAGGAGGTTCGAGAAATTAATAATCTCCTTTTGTTTTGTCCAAATCTGACATCCGAGGCCAAATCTAGAGTCGTTTGAAGGTGGAGGGTGGTGACTTGTCCTGGCAGCGATCTGCAATTTTGGAGCATTTTTGGCCAAATCTGTCATCGCCATTGCGCTCAGAAGGCCTAAAAACCCCAAGATTGACTGTCAATTTGTCAAAATCGGCCTTCGTTACCCCGAGTTGAAAAAGTTTCCCCTCCTAGCCCGCCGTACGGACTTGCAGGTACAGGTCTGAAAAAAAAATTATTTTTATTTTTTCCATTTTTATTTTTCGGAAATTTTTAAAAAATTAAATTTTTATTGGGGGGGGGGGGGCATTTTTTTGAAAAAAAAAATTGTTTAAAAATTTTGGGGAGGGGTCTTTTATTGCCCGCAGGTCGTACAGGCCCACAGGTGTGCCCGCGGGGTCCACAGACAACCTGCGAGGTTCGTAGGCCACCTGCGGGTACAGTAGGTGGTACTTGCGGCCACCTTCACAGGGTACCTATGCGTACCGCAGAGTATTGTGGCCCGCAGGCTCTGTAATAACCGCAGGCCACCTGTGGGTACTGCAGAGTATTGCAGCCTGCAGGCTCTGCGGTGGTCCCCGTAGGGGTCCATTTTTTGAGTTTTTACTTAGATTTTTTTTAAATCTCTTAAAAACAAAAATATCATGGAATAAGAAAAATTGGGAACACAATTTTTTTCTTGTCACTTCATACCTGTCTTGCAGTGCTTCCAACCAGCAGTCAATGGGAGGGTCAATTCGCTCCTTTATATCTCTTGGCCACATCCCAATCGAAGGCGTCTTTTTCTGCAGTATTCTACAGGGCTTCTTGGTGGCATCATTTTCATGTTTCTAGATTTGCACTATCATGTTGTATGCTCTTGCATGAGCAATGTTGTACTCGCACTATCATAAAGTGTCACACCTCTTTGTATCTTGTTTTTGTTGACTATTTGATGTAATCCTCTTGTATACGTAGATTAGGAATATCTTGTGAGACTTGGTGGATGGCTCCAGTTGAGACTTAGATTGTACACATTTGTGCATGGCTCCCATAACACTTGAATTGTACCAGTATATCTGCCATTTACGAGTATCCAGATGATGCTCAAAGCAAGTTGTCTCCATGTGTGTTCTTCATTTTGTTCTAGCGAGTGATTCATCGTCATCGACTTGGTACCTGTTTTTGTCACACTTTGACATTATTGGTGCAGCATTGACTCTCTTTCTTCCTTATGGAGATGTATTTTGGTCAACATCATTGGACCATCATGGATATTATTACACCTTACTTAAGTTTACTTAGGAAATGCATTTCATAGTAGTTTGGGTATGAGACACTTGAGTGTTTGTGCCACATTGGGATAGTGTGTGTAGGAAAATTTCCACCTTTTATGGTGGTGATCTTGTTGTTACATTCTACATTCGGTGGGTGATCCACTTCATATGGAATATTTTATTGTTTCTCCTACCTACCACACTTATTTCCTACCTACCCTTGTTTCTTATTGAGCCACATGTCATGTCTGTGTGCTCACATATCCATATAGCCTTGCCTATATAAGAAGGCTCATCTACATTGTTTGTACGGACAACGGGTATTCATTGAACATCTTGTAATGATCCAGTTGATCATATTTTTCATCTTGATAGAATACAGTTTATTCCTATCATATATTTTGTCTCTCTATTGTGTGTTTTCCATTGCCTCTAGATCCTGGCAAATTCTCACACTACTGAATCTGAGTCCTTCATTTGCAAATTTTCAAAATCCCTTCTGAGAATTTTTAATTTTGTTATTTTCACCATGTGCCTTGATATGTTGTTTGCAAACTTTCCCATGCCTCCTTTGATCTTGTCGCTACTAATACTTTTAGAAAAATTGGTTCCTCCATTGCATGTTGAATGAAAACCAGTGCTTTGACATCTTTCTTCCTTTTTTCCTTCAACAAATCCTTCTCAGCTTGTGGAAGAGCATGATAAGCTTATTGGTCTACTGGTTCACAAAACCCATTTTCAGCCTAGTCCCAAACATCCTAAGAGAAAAACGGGGTTTTCATTTTTATGCTCCAAAAATCATAATTCTTGCCATTAAAAATTGAAATCCGGGATTGTGAAATGCTTCCACTTGTTCCTGCCATAATTTTTAAAACAAAACTTGTCTTTGCTCACTATATCTCCAAATCTTCTACTAATCGGCTATTTTTTATGATTGTTTCCTTTTGACTGGCAAAAAAATCTCCTTTCTTGGTAATAGATGCAATATCTCTACACTTGGTCAGCGGTAAGACGTAAAGCAATTCTCTTTCATATCTTCCTTCTTTGTTGAGGCCTCTATTTTCTTTTAATCAGTTGTAGCTTGCTAATAAGTGTGGAAGCTTTGGCTCTGGAAAGGAAAGTGGTCCTTGAAAGCTTTGAATCCTCCTCTATATACCGACATATATCATAACAATAATCTCACTTTGAGCTGGCGTAATTCCAAAAGAGAAAGTTGGCGTCTTACTTCCTCAGTCAGCTGCAAACATGTATAGCCTATTCTTCTCACCTTCATCCGATACCAGTTTAAAGGGAGAAAATAAAACTATTTCAAAGAAAACAATAAACAGTAAAGAGAAAAGAACCTGGTTTATATTAATGTCATTAACAAATAGAGTTGACAATGCTCTCTTCAATAACAGATTAAAATAGAGTTTTTAGGTCATGTATCAAAACAGAGTAATCAGACTTCATTGCCCTTTTTTTCAAAACTGAGAATTACAAAATAGATCTCTCCAAATAGCTACAGGAGAAGCTTCTAGAATAGACAACAAAAAATGAACCATCTAGAACCATCGAAGTGTGTAGAAACAGATAGAAGAGAAATAAATAAATGTAGTTGGTGCAGTAGGTGAGCAAACAGAGTAGGGGAGATTACAATGCCCAGCTGGAGTCCACGTATGCCAACAATATTCTATCAATTAAATTAAGTACGTATATCTTCATTAGAATCGTATTGATCTAATCAACTATGGCCCTTGCATGGAAGAAATCATATTTCCATCGTGGTAAATTTAGTGTCTATCTATTCTTAATCCTTTAGCTCAATATTCAATTTGTGCATTTGTGCATTTGTGCAAGGGACTTAAGAGCTCCTAGCTTGACTAAGATTTTAAATTCATGTGAAGAGATAATGTCCTTAAATTGATAAGAGAGGTTAACATTAGGACATTTAACAATCTTAGAGAAATATTATTTACTTTTTTTCTTTATGTTTAATAGGGAATGATTCTTTAATAAACTTATATTAGGATCGATTATATTCGTCTACTATTCAAATTACTATTCTAATCTTAGTTTTCTCTTTTTATTGAGTCGTTAATAATTTAGAATTATAGACTCTTATTTTATGGTAACTTTAAACATAATATCATTCTTGATGAATATTTGATTACTTAAAGAAGTGAAAGAAGTCATAAATATTAACATGTAGAACATAATAGGTTATATGTAAGAATATTTTACTTTTAAAAAGTGGATAATTATCTGATGTTGCTTAAAATTACCTAGTAGGATAATTCAAATATGGTAAAAAGAATTATAGTGATATAAGTAATAGAGGAAATTATTAATCATGGAGGATAAATTGTTTTATTGTATATTAATTTTTCATGAAATCATGGAAACAAATAGGAAGCTAACACTTTGGAGACATTTTTAATTTGTGCAAAGAAATCATATCAAGTTTGGGATTTAGTTGTAGTGGTTATATTATAAGATGATAAGAATAAATTATTAATGAGTATTATGTAAAGCTTCTTAGCATCTAAGAAAGGTATTGAAGTATTAAAGTCTTGTATTTGTAGAATTATTAGGGTATTACTCAATGATTGATACTTAAATATGAAGTTAATAATTTGATGTAAGATATGATATTTAATATATGCCTCATGAGAGAATTAGACTTATGTAATGGTAGATTGAAATAATATTATGATTAAACTTAAGGCTAGTATCAATTGTGTATTTTTCTCTTTTGGGGGTTTTGATTGAGAATATTGTGTATAATAGATTAGAAACCAATATTAGATTATAAATAAAAAAGAAATGCTTATATGTTAAAGAATAGAGATATTTTTATAGTAGATTCCTACTTAAAATTATGATCCTTAGTGAATCATGATAATGTCATTGTGTTTTCTCAATGTTTGAGATGAAATTGTGTTATGCCAATCACTTTGAATATTTGTGATTAGGGTGAAACTCAAATCTTTGGAATGATATCCAATAGATAAGTAAAGATTATTACTCATGATTTCCTATATATGCAAAGTGTATCTTGTGTATTCATTGATTATTCTATGTGTGATATGGAAAATGCTACATATGGAGGGACATAGAGGGATATATTATCACCCTATGTCTGTATGCCAACAAATGACTTAAAAGATGCTTTGGCCAAAGCTTGTTTGATCATTTATATTTTTAGTCAATGCTACTAATTTTGATTGTTGTCTCATATTCTCTATCATATCATGATATTGTTGCATTAGCAAATTAGACAGTAGATATATCATGCTACATAGATTTCATTACTCATACTAGTTTCAAATTTCAAGGCATCCTCGTATAGGGTTGGGTATTCCTCATTTTAAGAATAATTTAAATGAAGTGTTGTTGGGTGAAAAATCACTCCAACAATATTCTCACTCGTGGTGTGCTTGAGAAAGATAAATGTTGGGAGTTCCTGTCAAGGTTGTCTTTACAATTTCTACTTTATGTATTCGATCTTGTGGTCTAATGTAAAGGAATTTGTTATCTCATTTTTTTCTTATTGTTTTCTTATGTACTCAAACCTTATGTCAAAACATAATTTAATGTCTCTATTGATTTTTGTATATTTGAGTAAGTTTCTTTAATTAATAATTAATTATGTGTATTTTATGGATTATGTAATTTAATAGTATGAAGGTCAGGACTTACATATGGTATCAAAGCTTTGGGTTACATAGTAGGGCCTTGATTTCACTATGCTATGTTGTGACACTTTATTGCATTACCCTCTAGTAAAATGGTTGTTAGCTCATGTCTGCATAAGTATATATACATTGAATCAAAATTTGAATTAATGTGGATCAACTTGAGTAATGAGGAAGAGATTCTCCTATGTATTTTTACACTTGATAGGAAAAGAATGATGTCCCTTTAGAATTTTTAGAAGCTAAAGTAATTGCTCTTAGGGAAACTCCTCTAGTTTATAAGTCCTTATTTGGACTTTCATGCATTTATGTATGTATAATGTGTTTTCTTGGTTGCCCTCATTTGAGTTTATTTGTAAAATATAGTTACTATAACTTTGAAGTGTTTGGTTATTCTTGTGCACTCTATTGACTTGTGTGATTTTACAACGTTTTCTTAAAAGTAAATATCCATAAATTCTAGTTGAAAAATGTGAACTATATTGTTAGTAATGCAATTGAAGTAAAGGTTGACGATTGTTATTTCTATAAATGGAAATTCATAGCTCTATCAAGTTTTATGTTGCATGATCAATTGTGGATTTAATCTTGAATGACAATATTATCGTAATGCACTAAAGTTATAAGTAGTTGGAAATTTAACTTTAGATTGTTGGTTAAGGATGATTGATGTTTATCTTTGCATAGTATTGAAGTATTCAAGATTAGTGTTATGATATGTTTGGGCATGTTCTCTTGAACACTTTAGATGCAAGGTGTCGTATAGATTTTACTCTCTAAATCTGACTAGTGTTAGTCACTCGGCTTATGTGAAACTACTTTTCAAGTTTGATGATTCTTTTCATTTATTGATAAAGCTTTGAAATCTTATAAGGGCTTTCTTTGAAATTTTAAATTCTTATGATAAACTAGTCACTTGATCTTTTTTAGTTATATATCTTATGATTCTTGGACATGCTTTATTTATTGTTTACATTGTGCACATTTTGTGACTTCGAGTTAAAATTCATGATTTTCCATTAAGTCTTCCTTTTAAGTTATGTGGTGGCTAGAGTGTGTGATTTATGTTGCTAGTCATGTGATTTATTATTATGTCCTCTATCATGCTTATGATGAACACTGGTAAAATGTTTAAGGCAATATATTGTGGAGAATGTACCAATCCTAGGATTGTAGTAATATCATAATTGAACTATGTCTTAAAATATTGAAATGAACGATGTAGAGTAGCGTGAATGTTGCTACAAATGTTTGATGTTATGATATGCATTGCATGGATAATCATGAGATGATGTAAATTATCTATGTGATTGATATTTAATGAACTATATATTTTGACTCTAGTATGTTGGTGTTTCTAGATTGCATTTGATTATCTACATGAATATAATAATACTAATACTTATATGCTATAACAATGATGTGGTGATATGGGAATAACGCCTAGGTCACATGAATAAATAGTGATGGCATAGGCATGATGCCTAGGTCACATGAGTTAGCTGGGCGGATCTAGTAACTTTTCAAGTTAATGAGAGTATGCAAGGATGGTCTATGAAAATCTATAGTACCACACATGAAGAGGAAAATGGATGAGAACTACCATACAACTTGCCAATTCAATCAAATATGAGAGTATGGTAAGCATAGGTATGCATGACATGTATAATTTAATATTTATGTGATGTTATGTAGGGTAGTTGGATTATTATTTAATAAATATTATGTAGACAAATGAAAAGATAAAATTATAAATAATAAATCAAAAGGATGAGTCTTTACTCATAGATGATAGGCTAGAGATATGTATCAAGAAATGATGTGATCATATAATGATTTTGTCATAGGAGTCAATTTGATTATTATTGGACTAGGAGATATGTTTTGAGCAATCTAGGATTTTGATTTCGATTATAGGTGTAGTCACATAAATTTGTCCATTTTAATTAAATGAATATTTACTATTTATTTGATTAATAAACCCACTAGCCAACAGTTAATTAAATTAACATTTAATTAATTCATCCTCAACTATTCTCCTATTAATTAAATAAATTATTCAATTTATTTAAATTAATTCATTAAACCAAATTCACAATCATTTAAATGAATAAATCCTATTTATTTTATTTAATCCCCTTTCCTCTTTTAAATAAATAAATAAAACATTTATTTCAATCATTAAATCCCCTCCCCTCCCCCCCCCCCACTTGCATTCTCCTACAAATGCAAGTTGCAACCACAAGTTGAAATAATTAATTTTATTTTTAAAATATAAATCTCATTTTCCCTCACCCATCAAATCCACTTGCAATCCTAAATCCCCTTCTAGACTCTTCTAACCACTTTCTAACCATTCCTAATTAGCCTAATCCATCCCCTAAATATTGTCACATTCCTAAGCAACTTGGAGTCACTTCTCAAATACTCCAAAGTCTTTGAAAAGCATTTAATGCTTTATGTGTTCAACAAGCTAACCTCTAAAATCTTTCAAACCACTAATGGCTCTTACATGACCATTAATGGCTCTTACATAACCATTTATGGTTAAATCCACTTGCTCCCATGGTTAGAGACTTTACCTCTAAACTCAACCCTCATTTGACCCATGTGTCTTCTCAAGCATTTATTGCTTTGGCCATGGTTATCCTCACTAGCTATTGCACAAGAGTTTATCCATTGAATAAAAACATTATTTATTGGATAATGGCGTTATTCACTCAACTCAACATTACCCTACCTCCCAAGTTAACCCTCAAGTCATGTCAAGCATTTAATGCTTATTCCCTCTCCTCTCAACCCATCTCATGTTGACATTTGTCATCCTGGGATTGGATTGAAAGTCCTCACATGGATCTTAAGCCCTTCAATCCTGACCCTTGTTGAGATTACTCAATCTTAGCTATCCTAATAAGTTTCCACCATTAACTCCACATAATTATGCATCATGGAAAATTAAAGTATGGAGTAAACTAATGGAAAAGGGTCTCACACACTACATAGATGGAACAATAACAGCACCACCTGATCCTAAGGCTGATCCAAATGCTCAATTAGAATGGCTCACAAAGAATTGCATGGCTCTTGGAACCTTACGCAAGTATGTATCAGATGACCTCATTTTCCACATTGAGAAGTGTAAAACAATTAAAGAGGCTTGGGATATGTTTCAAAAATTGTATGGACAAGTTGATGAAATCAGAGGCTATCAAATTGAATGAGCTCACCAACTTAGATCCCAAGAGTTTTGATACAATCCAAGATTATGTAACCAAAGCAAATGAGCTAAGAGCAAAGCTAAAGGATTGTGGAATTGACAAAAAGGATGCTCAGTTGATCTTCAACTTGTTGGATAAGCTTGCACCAGAATATGCAGCATTTGTGTCTAGCTTCCAAACTCATCGTTTGACAGTGGGGAGTTCTTATGTTATGCCTTCATTTGATGCTTTCACAGAAATGTTAATATTGGAACAATCTAAGTTGTTGAACATGGGGTTTCTCAAGTCTTCAAAGTCCAAGGCTTTGGTAGCAAATCAAGGAAATCAAGGAAGTCAAGGCAAAAATTCCAACAAGAAGAAGAAGCAATCCAAGTCTAAACCACACCAGGAAAAAGGACAATCATCCTCTCCATCACAAGGCTATTTTTCATCCTCTTCCAAGAAGGGGACACCACCTAAGAAGGATAAACCAACTTGTGCATATTGCAAAAAGTATGGTCATGATGAGCATCGATGCCACGCAAAGCAAGTTGATGAGTTAACCAATCTTCTCAAGAAAAACAACATCAACTTGCCATCCGCCTACATAAAGAAGGATTCAACTCCTTCCTCTTCCTCACAGTCTAAGGGAAAAGGGCAAGCATTTGTGGCTACAACAGGTTCTTCACAGCAATGGATACTTGACTCAGGTGCCTCATATCACATGGGTTCTACAAAGGAGTAGTTTTCTTCATTGGAGCCATCTAAGGTACCTCACATTTACATAGGTGATGACACACAAGTAGAGGTTGAAGGGAAAGGTTCAGTTGACATGGATGATGGAACATTTGAGAATGTTCTCTATGTTCCTAACTTGTCTACCAACCTTCTCTCCATCTACTGAATCACTCACTATGGAAATGGGAAAAAGGTTGAGTTTACCCCAGATTCAGTTGTGGTAAAGGAACTTGATGATGATGCCTTGGTAGCAGTGGGACAAGTCAATGACAACTCTAGACTTTATTCATTCTCCCACTTTGAGCCAAGTTCACCTTCTAGGGCCTTGCTTACTCATTCAAATTCAGAAAGTAAGATATGGCATGAGCGGTTTGGTCACCTCAACTACCGCTATCTTCAGCAGCTAAGCACTAAAGACATGGTCACAGGTCTTCCTCGAATCAGTTTTTCAAAGGGTGTATGTTTAGGTTGTTCCATGGGCAAGCATCCCGAAGAGAAGTTTGATAAAGAGAAAACTTGGAGAGCTTTGGAAGTTCTTCAACTTGTTCACAGTGATGTAGCAGGTCCATTTCCAGCACCTTCATTCAGTAAGGCCCGCTATGTTCTTACCTTCATTGATGACTACTCCCACTTCACTTGGGTCTACTTTCTCATTCATAAGAGTGAAGTATTTGACAGATTTCAGGACTTCAAGACTCGTGTGGAGAAGCAATCAGGGAAAGTGGTCAAGATTCTTCGCACAGATAATGGAAGGGAATA
This sequence comes from Cryptomeria japonica, assembly GCF_030272615.1. Taxonomy (NCBI): domain Eukaryota; kingdom Viridiplantae; phylum Streptophyta; class Pinopsida; order Cupressales; family Cupressaceae; genus Cryptomeria; species Cryptomeria japonica. Next base: position 280,281,906 of record NC_081411.1, read on the forward strand.
TGTGAACAAAAGACTTGAGGATTTTTGTACATTTGAGGGGATTGATCTTCAGCATTCTGTTGCATACACTCCATAGCAGAACGGAGTTGCAGAACGCAAGAATAGAACTCTCAAAGAAATGGCTAGCTGTATGATACATGCACGTTCTCTTGATCCTACCTTTTGGGCAAAGGCTATTAGTTGTGCCACACACATCCAGAATCGGGTTCCTCACAAAGCTTTGCAAGGTATTACTCCTTTTGAAGTTTGGGCTGGTAGGAAACCGATTGTGAGACATTTCAGAGTCTTTGGGTGTCCAGCATGGGCTCACATACCTCCACAGAAATGCAAGGCATTGGAACCTCAGAGTCGACCTTGCATATTTGTTGGATATCCTGAGGGTGTTAAGGCATACAGATTGATGGATCCAGAGACACATGAGGTATTCATTGAGAGGAGTGTTCACTTTGAGGAAAGCTCTCCTAGCTTAGCCTCTCTACCTCCTCCACCTTCCTCCATTGTGGATAGTGATGTTAGTGATTCAGATGATGAGACTCCCTCAACTCCGACTCGCAGGGTTACACCTCTGCAGGGTCCACTTGCAGTTGAGGAGCCTCATTCTCCACTTCCACCTAGACCTCGTTGGGCTCGATAGACACTTGAGTCCACGGGTTCTCTTGTTGGGGATCCTTCGGATACACGGAGAACTCGATCACAACATCAGGATCTTCCACATGCATTCATTGCTACCGCTTCCGATCCACAGACATTTAGGGAAGCATCAGGGGTTCCTGAGTGGGACCAAGCTATGGAGGAAGAGTATAGTTCCTTGATGAGGAACAACACATGGGATCTAGTCTATCTCCCTAAGGGGAGAAAGATGGTTCGATGTAAGTGGATCTATCGGACCAAGTTTGCAGCGGATGGTAGTGTGGATAAGTATAAGGCTCGGCTTGTTGTAAAAGGTTTCTCGCAGGTTGCAGGTGTTGACTATACTGAGACCTTTGCACCCGTAGCCAAGATGAACTCCATTCGTTTGACACTTGCTATTGCTGCAGCTCATGGTTGGGTTGTACATCAGATGGATGTGAAGAGTGCTTTTCTTCATGGTGATCTTGATGAGGAGATTTATATGGAGCAGCCACAGGGTTTCATCCAGGATACTTCCTTGGTTTGCAGACTAAGGAAATCTCTCTATGGCCTTAAGCAGGCCCCCAGGGCTTGGTATGCCAAGATGGATTCCTTTCTTCTCTCCGCAGGGTTCACCAGGTGTCATTCTGATCCGAATGTCTACATTTTGCGACAGGATGACTCTCACTTGATACTTGTGCTCTATGTTGATGACTTGATCATTACAGGGAGTACTTCATCCATCATTAGCAGGGTCAAATCTGCTTTGCATGACAGATTTGCTATGACTGACTTGGGTCTTTTGCACTACTTTCTCGGGATAGAGATTTCACAGTCACCTTCTGGGATCACACTATCGCAGCCCAAGTATGCTCTTGATCTACTTGCACGCTTTCATATGGCTGATTGTAAGCCTGCCCTGACTCCCTTTCTTTCAGGAGTCAAGCTTGAGGCTCAGTGTTCTTCTCCACCAGTTGATGCCACTTTGTATCGTCAGCTTGTGGGTAGTCTCATCTACTTGACTCATACACGCCCTGATATTTCATTTGCAGTTGGCATGGTTTCCCGCTTCATGCAGGAACCACATGAGCTTCATTGGAAAGCCGCCAAACGCATTCTACATTACATCCAGGGTACACATCACTATGGGATTCACTATGCAGCAGGCACAGGACTTCGCTTGGTTGGTTACACAGACTTCGATTGGGCTGGCGATCTAGTTGATCGTAAGTCTACTTCTGGTTACAGTTTTCACCTTGGTTCGGGCCCCATTTGTTGGCAGAGCAAGAAGCAACATGCTATTGCTCTCTCTTCGACTGAGGCTGAGTATCGAGGCGTTGTTAACGCAGCGACTGAGACCATTTGGCTCCAGCAGATTCTCACAGAGTTTGGTTTCACCACTCCACGGCCGACAGTTCTACATTGTGACAATCAGAGTGCCATTGCGATCTCGAAGAACCCGGTCTAGCACCAACGGACCAAACACATCGAGATTCATATGCACTATATCCGAGAGCTCATCCAGGAGCAGGTCATTGATTTGCAGTATTGTCCTATAGCAGAGCAGGTTGCTGACATATTCACCAAACCTCTCACCGAGAGTAAGTTCCAGCAGTTGCGAGCTCTCTTGGGGGTGCGGGATGTGTCATTAGGGGGGGTCAGCTGACTTCTCCTTCCTCTCTTATGGGGGGGACTTTTTCCTCTTTGAGGTTTTGTCCTTCTTCTTTGAGAGTCTTTTGTACATTCATCTCTCTTTTGGGGGGGAGTTTTTTTCCCACTGGGTTTTCTCCCTTTCTCCGTTTGTGAGAGATTGCATTGCATTGTTTTGCTTGCATTTGCATGTTGTACATGGGTACCTATCATGGCCTAGTAGCCGAGACCCATCTTGCATTGTTGACTTGAATCTTCATTCCCCTAAGTTGCACTTAAGGGGGGGTGTTGGTGTAAATAAATATTCATTTTGGATATTATTACACTTACTTAAGTTAACTTAGGATAATGCATCTCATTGTAATTTGGAATTGAGATACTTAGGGAAGTGTGCACTTAGGGATAGAGCTTGTAGGAAAAATTCCACCTTTTGTGGTCTTATTTTGCTGTTACACTCCACATTCGATGGGTCATCCACCTCTTGTGGAATATTATATTATTTCTCCTACCTACCCTTAGTATTTCTTACCTACCCTTGTTTCTTATTGAGCCACATGTCATATTTGTGTGCTCATACATTCATATGGCCTTGCCTATATAAGCAGGCCTCTATTCATTTTATTGGTTAATCCAGTTGATCATTTTTATATTAATGAGAATACAGTTTGTTCTTGTCATTCTATTGTCTCTTTTATGCTTTTCATTGTGCCCTTGATCTTGGCAAAATCCAACAATCTTGTTAACCTTGTTTTGGGTATGATGATAAACTCTAATTGATGTATTCGGACAATGCATGTTTTGAAAGGGGAAGCATGTCATAAACCAAATACTCCTCCTTATTTATTTTAAACTACTAATTTCTTTTAAAATAAAATTAGTAAATAACCATTATTTCTTGATTTAGTTATAATTTAGAGAAAAAGTGGCAATTGAAAGGTTGATAGAATTGATGCAAGTGCATTGGACCCTTATTCCGAATTGGTAAAATTTGGCTTGGAACTAGTTTTGGGGACAGTTATGGAAACGATGCCCAATGGTTGGAAAAAAGGGAGAGGAAGCCAACTGAATAAAGATAATAAAAGATGCAAGGACATCAATTGAAATGAGAGGAAGAGAGTGTGGTGATGGGATTGAAAGAAGAAAACAAAATGCAAGGTGGAGAGACTGGATGTGGAGAGACTGGATGGGAGAAAATGTGAGAAAATTTTGGTAAATATTGGAGAGGGCCCTTTGTCGCCATGTTGAAGCATAGGGGATAGATTGGTATAGTAATGACAATATTAAGCGAGGCGCTATGAAGGGCAAAAAATACCATACTCTCTATCTTGGATCCTACATGCAATGATTTTTTTGTCAAGGAAGACGCGATAATTCTTTCTCCTCAGCGAGTCATGTAGAATGCTAGCAATACCAGCCTTGATGTCAGGTCCTCTGTGATTAATGAAAACATCATATGGTTCCCAATCGCCAGCCATGATACAATCGCTTCTTCACACGGAGAGTAATGAAGATTTTGAAGTCTAACTACTTCATCTGTGCCTTGGTATAAAAAGCCTCGAATAGCAGGTGAGATGGTTTGTTTCCGCGTGGCACTGTAGATCTCTCCTAAGTGCGGACTGAGCTGGCTTTTGAAAACGAAAAATAATTGGGTATTTAAAAATACTTCTTTGTCGGCCACCTATTCTCATTAGACGAATTAATTACTAATCAGGGAACTTCATGTAAGACGACGAACAAGCCAGTGAAACGATTGGGCAGTCGTCTCAAATTAATATTTTTCTGGGTAGGGATCCATGACGCGAAGTTTCGAATGTTTGTGACTTCCTAAAATAGATATATTAGTATGAAACATGATTAAATTAATAGACGTGGGATGCGAAAAACCAGAGGGTAGAAGTATCCGCTAAAGGACAGTTGTGGGGATGCGCATATGTGAGAGCATGTTTTATTGTTTAGTACGGAACGCATATTTTCCATGAAAAATGGGCGGTGTTGTAGTGTGCTTTAAGTTTGTCCGCCATATTTGTTAGATATGTTGGGTTAGACGCGTAAGATGGACCCAATTGGGTGGCGATGTAGGCCACAAAGCAAATTCCAAGCGAAACCCACTTTATCCATGAGTTTTCTCTTCCCCCCCTACTAGAAAGAGGGGGTTTTAAGACAATTTTCAAGTAAATTGTTTTAATTTGAGATTAAAAAAAAAATTTGTTTATCGTCTTAAATATTATCTTTAAGCGAGTATCTCAAATTATTGTCTCAAAAAGTGGTCTCTATAAAGACAATATGAAACAAAAATATTTCTCTTTAAAGACATTTTCACTTTTCTTTAGAGAGAATAGTTGGGATTTAAAAACATGTCTCTCTAGAGACAATAGTTGAGATTAAAAACATATTGTCTCTCTATATTGTCTCTAGAGACAATATGTCTTTAAGTCCCAACTATTGTCTCTCTAGAGACAATATGAAAAAATGTATTAAAAAAATAATCAATTTATTTTAAATATTTTTTTAGTGTGGCTCTCCAACATTCATTGTTTCCAAATAACAATAATACAATATTCACTGTAATTATTTCCAATAATCTGTTTTTTACAAAACATTCAATGAAGTAGCATAACAAAATAATTTGACTAAAAATACAATATTAATTGTAATTATTTCCAATATTTTGTATCTTACAAAATAATCCACAACCAGAAAAACATACCATAGATACAACATAATCATTATTAAATATTGACACTAATTTCCCAAACACTACAACCTCATAGTCAAGTACTTAAATTGGCCCAAACTCCTCAATACTATACATGTTCACCAAGTATAATGGTGTAGCACAAAAGCTCCTTGATTTAACTACATATTTTTATGAGGACAACTAGAAGGAAATATTTAATTCTTAACATGTTGGAACTGTAGTGTTTTTAGCATGCCATATCTACAATGACCACTTGTAGATGCAATTTCCTAGCATTGTTTTTCAACCGAACAAGAAGCATCCCATATTCTTCATATTTTCTCCTGTAACCTGAAAGATAGAAAAGATCATCTCATATTCTTTATGTTTCTGCTTTAGCCTGAAAGATAGAAAAACAGTGTAAGGATATACTTGTTATTGGGGGAAAAATGAGAGCCAATGAACGCTTCTAAAAAAGAATTGAGTTTGCATCTTTCCAAATACTAAATAGAATCAATTCAATTGTTGATGTAATAGCATTGTGTTTCCATGTTTCCAAATACTAAATAGAATCAATTCAAAATGAGGTAGATTATTAGTAATAGCATGCTTGGTAAGTAAATAGCAGTCCTTGCTAGTGGGGCAAAAATAAGCCAATATAGCATGAGCTTTTCTCAAGATCACATTTCTTGATCAAGAGTTTTCAACAAAAGAAATATTTTTGCTATAGAAAGTTACAGTATATAAACAAGATCTGCCACAGATTAAGGATAGTGAGACGGCAGATTTAAAGTCATTAAAACAATCATAAAAGCCTGAGACAGAATACATGTGCCATCATAGCAGCAAACTTCATTATGAGACCACTGTTAATACATAAAGATTATGAGCACCCAAGAACAGTGAGATTACACTCGAACAGGGCAGAGAACAAGACTGAAATAGCATCTTCAAAGGTCCACAAAAGCTATTGGACAAAAGCTTACATTCAAGCATTAATTAGTGACAGATTTAAACAAAGGGTCGCTATATAATAGCAAAGGTCTGAAAGCATCCTGGAGCAGCAATAGGGCCATCTTCAAGGATAGAGAATAGTCCATATGAAGATAATAGTATGATCAAAAGGGCTTGCAACCAAAATATAATCAAGAGAAAGGACTGCCATAAAGGAAAATACAGTTCACAAAGCATGAATGGCAATGTCTAGCATCTATCAAGAGCAATCAGCAATGTGAATCAGACCTAAAACAGTCATAGCAGATCATCACAGTGTTAGAGAAAAGCATGAATATGAGATTTAAATCTCTTCCAAGCAATCCAAAGCATGAAAAGTCATAATAGAGTGCATAAAGGCATAAGAGTTTTCTCACTATTGCATAAAGGCATAATAGACAATCCACTCAGCTAGAAGGTAACACGTCAAACAGTTTTCTCACTATTGTGTTTAATGACATTTGCTTGTTTTGATTGCAAGATTTAGTTTGCAAGTTGATATTGACCACATAAAATTAAGGACATAACAGTGCACAAAAAGAATCCACAAGAAGATAAGCACCGTTAATCATAAAGTGCAGATTACAAATGGATTGATTGTCTGACCTTTATTGCAAGTTGAAAATGTATAAATGTGGTGCTCAAAATTACACAATCAGTCTGCAAATGAAAAGTGCAGCATACAGAAAAAAGAACAACAGCATGCTTCTTCATTCCTTCATAACTCCAATCATTGTCACTTGATTGCAGACAACAATCTTTTACATTTACTGTCAATAATAGTCTTCCAACCTTCCAAAAGATGATTAATAATCAACAATAATGTTCCTTAGAACTATATCTAGCACCCTCCAATACATAGCTAGAAGTGTGACAGTGAAAGAGGAGTATTCCCACATGGAAAAGAAGTGATTAAAACCTCAATCAACTGCACAGATCTACTTCAAACTAATATACTTCAGACTGAGTAAAGCTAATACGAATAAGACCCCTTCATAAATTACCATGCTGTAAGCTGCAACTGCAACCTACTATCAACAGCATGATACTGGGTGGCTCTAAAAGGATCCATTGACAGTAAGAAACTTCACCAAAGTTGCAATTTGCCATGTACTGTGAATAAGCCAGATACTTTCATATCATCTGCAAGATATTCTACTTGACTGAGTTAGAGTTTTCTCACCAATCACAGAGTTCTTTTCCAAAGCATCAAACAACAAGCTATACACAGCTACACAAAGTCCGCGATTTGTTAATATCTCTAAAGACCAGATGCATATGGGAATGTCACTAATTACTAGTTAAATTCCCATTGCCAAGCAGATACCCCATCATGTCCAGCATGTATATACGCCCAGTAACAACAATCTTCATACATAGAAGTAAGGGGAAACTCCCACGGTGGTGTATACAAGTGGTGCAACTCAATCACACCCATGAAATAGAATCACGCCATGACCAAGGGAAGTCAAAGACCAGGCCAAATATGAAGGAATCCATTCATGGCTAGGAGGAGATGGCCCACGATTTACACATCAAATATTAATGCGTTGACATTAGATCGCTAGATGACTTGATTACATATAATATCACCCAGCCTTTTTGTTTAACTCCCGACATATATAGAATGAATAGAATAATTCCCAAAGTGTATGTACACCTTCTCTTAATGAATTGGGAAGCCTGTGGGATCCACTAATTGCTCACACAACACTGAACTTCAGATGTTTGATTCCTTTATTTTACTCAATAATATTGATTTCATTTTCTAACAATAGAGTAGTCTCGAAACAATAGAGGCGAAGCCCTAGCTAGAGTTTGGAGACAAATCAACTCAATTCGCTATTGGTTTGACTGATGGGGGGGTATATTTGATTGAGCTTATGGAATCACAAGGGAAGGAGACCATGGCCTCACTGGAGAATGAAGTGTTTAGTTCAAATTCCTCGATGAGTAACCATGACTCAGAATTATCAAGCTAGCATGGAAAGGTCACATGACAAATACCAAACAACAAATGCCAAATTTTGTATTCTAATTTGTATATGAGATCAATAATTGTAGCACTTTTTCCACGGGTATGCATACTGTTAACCAATTTATTTTTTTAGAAGAGGTTCTTTTATTTTCTATGTATCATAAGTTATTGTAATGGTTGAAATAATTTTTTTGTTTTGACTGAATAGTTGAGGTTGGCCTAACCAACTGCGTGTGTAAATGGTTCTCTTACAATGCTCTGTTATTCATTTCAAAGATATATAATGCAAGGGAGAAAACTTTGAAGTGTCCCTATTAGAAGGGCTAGTTCAGTGGAGAGGGTTAGCAATTTGGTAACCTAACTTGAAATGGGATTATTCATAGCACCCCACCTAGCTTCAAACAAGAATGGTGCCCTCAAATCTATATCATGTCATACTATTAATGGCTTCTACCGGCAGTCACAAAGCAGAGGAGAAAAGAGATTATGGATAGTCCAACAGTTACAAGAAGAGCATAGCATAATACCGTTATTTAAAAGATATGTTAACAAAGCATAAAGTTTTAATAACAACAGATAAATAATTATTTTACTTATCAACTTGACATACCTTCTCTTGCACAAGTTGCCCATACTATTTTTCCTTCATGTAATCATCTCGTTCATGCCCATAATTTTCTACTAATAAAATCAGACAAATCCTCTTTTTTAACTAAAACAAACATCACTAGCAACACAATTCTTAAGCTTGCTAAAGAGATGCGATCTTTAGGAGATGATACATAAGTCGATAACAACATCTGTATTAATATTGAGAGAAATCCATTAAATATTATTGCTCTTGCCAAGGATAGTAATGTTATATCGATTGTTCTAAATATTAATAGAGATATTGTTATCCACTTAATCATATGTGGCATCTCTTAGCAAGCTTAATAACCGTATTGTTAGTGATGTTTGTTTTAGTTAAAAAAAAATACAATGCCTACTAGGGTGAGTGCAATTACAACATCTACTCGAGTTCCTTTTCCATTATGTATTACTGGATGTCCCAGCATTTACCCAATACTCTCATTTTGGCATAGAGCAGGGAAGGAAGTTGGCAAACGTTGTGTTCATAGCTACCAGTAAAGCCTTTTAAACTAATCCATATTGTGCATAATCTTTCTCTCGGCATTTAATGAGATGACATCTCATTGAGTCATTGTGTCAAATGGTTCAAGTACCTTGTCTATGCTTGTACATTTTCCATAAATGTTTGTAACTGCAACTTATGGCAAAAATCTTATACCCTTAATACTTTTAATACCTGCCCATACGTCTACTCAAAGGCTCCCATTTGCTGCGTAGGTAAGAGAGTGCTGGTAAAGGTTATTGAGTTAGGCTTTATAGCTGCAAACCACATTTGCTCAAAAGCTTCAAATCCTAGTCAACAAATCCATTTTGTGTCTATCCCACGTCAATCTATGCATTCCATGAGATGAAATCTCATTGAGGCATTATTTCAAACAGTTCACGTGTTGTGTCTATGCCTCTACATTCTGTATGCATTTGTCCATAACCCCATTCCAAAGCTCTCATTTTGGTCTAGGAAGGGGGGATGGTTGGAACAAGAAAAAAAAATTGGTGGTAGTGACAAGTTTGGTATGATATTATTGACATTGGAAGTGCCTGCAACATGTGTACGTGTTACATAAGATGTAGACGCTTGTGTTTGCTACTCTTTTCGGATCGTTGTATAAAAATGTAATGTCCCCAATTTAGGAACTAAAAGATATACAATTTAATGGCGAACATGAACACGAAAGCCAAAAGAAGCATATCAATGTAATCCAGGAAGCAGCAATTAAGGATAATAAACAGCGATATCAATGGTGAATAATGCTAACGGAGGAAGAACAATAATCAGGAGTTAAATAACCTTGTGCACATTAATGCCGAACATCATAGTGTCTCTGAAAAGGGACATTACATTATGATGCAAACAACAATTATACTCATCATTACAAGTAGTGAATTAGAATGGATAGCATTAATAAACAGCATTCAAGAAAGGATGTGATTAAGCAGTAATCACCCATCACAAGGAGATACAGTTAAGGGAAGATATGACCCTTCCTTTCCAAAAGATATGATTTATCCTAGAAACCGAACTGATTATGCTCACGAAGAGCCACGATTAAGGGGAAAGATATGTCTCTTAGTCATTCAAAAGATGCATCCCATCAACCTTGCAAGCAATATAATGGTAATTGATCTCACTTTCCAAGCATAGGGGAGTTCTTAGGATTGGAATTCCTTATCCCTTGGATCTTTAAGGCTGAGCAGATTGACCAAGTGTCAATAAAGTTGCATAGAGAACAAAATCGAAATCAAGAAGAGTACCATTAAGCTTGGTTGCAAGCACACAACTTCAGAGTGGAGCAGGGACATATCACTATAGGTGATCCCAGCAAATATAACTCCGCATTCATACAGATACATCAAACATCACAACATACTCCTCATTATATAATTATTTTGACTCACCAAACGTAATAGCAGAAATACAATTGCACAATAGACCGATACATCAAACACAGTATTATATAGTTTTATTGTTATCTTCAGAAAGAGATTCGTTGCATATTTTATTACAACATCAGGTAGAGAAGAGATCCTTAATTATCTGCAGATTGGAATATCTTACATATGACCCTTCCTTTCCAAAAGATATGATTTATCCTACAAACCGAACTGATTATGCTCACAAAGAGCCACGATTAAGGGGAAAGATATGTCTCTTAGTCATTCAAAAGATGCATCCCATCAACCTTGCAAGCAATATAATGGTAATCGATCTCACTTTCCAAGCATAGGGGAGTTCTTGGGATTGGAATTCCTTATCCCTTGGATCTTTAAGGCTGAGCAGATTGACCAAGTGTCAATAAAGTTGCATAGAGAACAAAATCGAAATCAAGAAGAGTACCATTAAGCTTGGTTGCAAGCACACAACTTCAGTGTGGAGCAGGGACATTTCACTATAGGTGATCCCAGCAAATATAACTCTGCATTCATACAGATACATCAAACATCACAACATACTCCTCATTATATAATTATTTTGACACACCAAACGTAACAGCAGAATTACAATTGCACAATAGACCGATACATCAAACACAGTATTATATAGTTTTATTGTTATCTTCAGAAAGAGATTCGTTGCATATCTTATTACAACATCAGGTAGAGAAGAGATCCTTAATTATCTGCAGATTGGAATATCTTACTTGGCATAATCCCTAAGACATATCAGATACAGCAGCACTCTGATATCTAGTCTTCGTATTAAATACAGACTGCTCATATCATCTATATGTGTATAGAGACTTATTTCCACTTTACTTATCAGAGGTAGCAGTAATCTAGTCATCAATTATATACACAAGCATTCATAAATAGTGTCATAGTCCATCATTCTCGCTGTAAAGAGAGACTTCAAGGGTAGAAGACCCTCAAAATTGATTGGTTGAGTAATTGTTCCCTAAATTCATAAAGAATAACACAAGGGGACTTTACAAAAAATCACAAGGTAACTTAGCTCCGTTTTGTGCGAGTAGCAGAAAGTATCTATTAGGATCTACTGTAAGTATCTGGTCAATGCTGCACATGTTTCCAAGACCTTGTTGGAATTCCTCTAGTGTAGGATCATGTAAATGATTATGGTTAGCATTGTTAAACAACTATGTGTATTTGAGAAAACCGCATCCCATAGTTGAATTCTGTTTGGTCAATGTCAAAACTTTTGTTACTTCCAGGTTTTTATCCATTAATTTTTGTGCTTGATATCTAGTAAAGACATGCAAATTATTTCATACCTCTGATATCATATGTTGTGAGGATGGTATTTTACTTTTAACTGATTCGTTTTGAAGATTTGTGTGATGTCCCCACTTTGAAATAGAATTTAATAATAAACGATAATAATAAAATTAAAACATTAAAAATTAAATTAAAATATAAAATAATAAAATTTTAAATGAGATTAATTAAGTTAATGAAAAGTCAAAAGGCATGAAAGGAAAAGTTGTGACTCCCTCAACAATGAGATATAAAAGGGAGAAGAGAACCTCATTTGAGAGGGGGGATAATTTGGAAATGAGAAGTGCAGATCTGATTTAACTAATAAGTGCAGATCTGATTATGAAAGGTTGTGTCCCTTTCAAAGGGTAGAAATAATGAAAAGTTGCACTCTTTCAAAGGGTGCTAATGGTGAAAGGGTATGTCTCTTGCCAAAGGGCAAACATGATGAAGAGGTGTGATCTCTCCCTCAAATTGAGAGATATAAAGGGAAGAAATCAAAAGCATCTAGTGACATCACCATGCATTGGATCAGATCAAAACTAGTATTAAGTTACAGGCAGTAGCATCTTTGTTCTTGGTGGTATGCATGGGGATGTGTTGAATATGTATGCTTAATATACGAAGCCTGATAATGTTGTTATGCCGAATTTAATAGAATACTAATATAGACTGCAATATGTATGACAGTCATACTTAATTTCATATATATTTATTATACATGAGAAGTTAGTATACTTATAGTTTCATTCATGTTATTACTATCAGTATTTAAGAAGACGGGAATGAGATGTTCCAAAGAGGAGCAGTCTAAATCCAAGCAATAGGTTAAGTCCCAAGATAGGGTGGGGATCAACGACCCATAAGCCTTGAGGGTATAGACCCAAGATAGGTAAGGACTTGGATCTGTGAACTTTGAGGGAACCTACTGTATTTGGTCTCTAAGCGCTTTGGTAACATACATAGACCCTTCTCCCTTAAAACTGAAGTAGTAGCAGGGTCCGATATCTATACTAAGAACCATGAATAATGAAATTAATCATTTAATGAGGAAAATAAATAAGAACTTGTTAATAACTAATTGAAGAATATCAATCAATTTTACTATATTGAAATAGATCAAGTAGGGGACATTACAATTTGGGACGTTTGTTTGATTGTTGAGTGTTTCAACAGATATGTGATGTGATCCAAAATGAACATTTGGTAATTCATAGCTCTCACAAGTGAGATCAAAGATAGATGATTATCTTGCTTGGTCAACAATAACGAGCACAAGACAAGACTAGATTTGCCTCATACGAGGTGTAAAATCTGAAAGCACTAATTGCAAAGTAAGTTGGATATTGAAAATGAGTAACCCATATTGCTGCACTCCAAGGAGGAGGAGGGTACTAAGTCCTATTAGGAGGACCAAACCCATATAGGCATCTGAAATAGAAAATTCAGTGCTAAAGATGTTTCAATAATTGAAGAAAACATAGAAATTAGTTACTAATAAAAATTTAAAAAAATTAAAACAACATCTATCTACAACATCCCATGTAAAAATAACTTTCAAAAATCCCCAAGGGGATATTTTATTTCAAGAGACTGATTCAGCTAATAAATCTAACAATTTCTGGTTTAAAATGAAAAGATATAAATGTGGTGCAGACAGCTATAATACTATTCTTAATACTTATTGACTCTATCAAAATAGATGTAGAATATGAACATGTAGAGTCAAACATTCAGGAATGTCGAATGCAATTACAACCACTTCTGCCAGCAGACACAATATGTAATTTACCTTATTAGGGTGCTTTGTTCATGCTCTTCAAGGTACTTTCCTACAAAATAAGTGAGGGAAATCAGCTCCTGACTTAATTGTTTACGAAAAGTAATAGGTATTAGCCTAAGTAGTATGTGCAACCAACCTGTAGCGACTCCCAAATTGGCTGCTCAAGACTGAAGAACCGAGGCAAAAGTGTAGCCAAGGAGAATGACCCAAAACAGTGATCCGAATTATGGATTCGGATGACAACACCTGAGTGAGAACCTGCAGTATTGTGGATTTGTTTACACGAACAAGGTAAACACAAAACTGAAGCAAGCCAAAAAGCAATCTATTCAATTCGAAAATCCAACATATATCAGTTCATAAGATTCCAAGGGTCACCAAAACCCCTTGAGAATCGAAACCCAACAGTCATATTTGTTTATTTACATAATAAATCCAAAACTACGAAATTTTCAAAAAAACTATATAAAATTTTGTCCTAACTTTAACTAGACATAACTTTCTACTCGGGACTCGAAATCGCGAGCCATTTAACTCGTTGGAAAGGTCTCCAAGAGTTGAAGGCGAAGTCCTAAAAAAAGTGCCTATGGCAACATTCTAAAGGGCAGGCCAAAGTTTCAAGGGCTAAAAATGCCCCGAAGGCCTTCAAAAACGTCAATTACTAACATATAGAAAAATATGAAAAAATAAGAAAAAAAAAATTCAATATTTCAAATTTGCTTCTGATCATTACTTCCCCCTTGAAAAGCAATGGGCCCCATTGCATCAACACTCTGAATAAGATGAGGAAAAGGGAGCTGAAGCTGCTCCTTGGAAAACCACTTTCCTTGTTGAGCAATCTGCCCTACTCGAACAACTTTGTACAGATAGATTTGTTGCCGTTTGAGTGTTTTCACCATGGTGTCCACAATCTGATCACATTGGAATGGAGAAGCTGCATCTGGATTCAATTCTGTAGTGGAAATTGTTTCTGCCACATCTGCAACATCTAATAGTGGAGGAAAATATGGCTTTAAGAGTTCCACATTGAAGACTGGATGAAGACCCAGAAATGGGGGTAAATTAAGCTCAAAAGCATTATCACCAACTTGCTTGATGATTGTGTATGGCCCATAATGCAGAGGATGAAGCTTCCTATTGGCACCCTCCAATCGTTCCTTCTGGATATGCAACCACACCTTGTCCCCGACTTGAAAATTATGAGGAATACGATGCTCATCATGTCTCTCCTTATATTTCTTATTGGTATGCTCCAAGATTTCATGAACTTGTTGCAGATGATAAATTCTATCAATAAACAGGGCTGCCTTATCTTCCTCCTTACCAATACATGGAACTAGATCGAGTTGAATAAGTGGTATGGCAACATCCATGGGTGCAAGTGGTTGATAACCAAGACAAACCTCAAATGGGTTGTGACTAGTCGAACTATGAATTGCCTTGTTGTAGCTATGCTGAACATATGGAAGACTTTCATCCCATGTGCGGGGATGTTTTGAGTGATACATGCGTAGGATGTGAATGATCATCCGATTCACTACCTCTGTTTGGCCATTTGTTTGAGGATGGAAAGCAGTAGTCTTTGTTAATTTTGTGTCCATCTTTTCCCATAATGTAGACCAGAACTTATTAAGAAACCTGTTGTCCCTATCTGAGATAATGGGATTCGACAGACCAAAATTAACCCAAATGTGTTCAAAGAAAAGCTTTGCAGTGTCCTCTGCAAAAATTGTTTTTTTACAAGCTACTATTACTGCCATTTTTGAGAACCTATCTACCACAACATACACACAATCATGGCCTCTTTTGGTGGCAGGAAGACCAGACATAAAGTCCATAGAAACCAAATGCCAAGGTTTTTTAGGAACAGGAAGTGGTGAATACAATCCAAGTTTACAATTGGCAGGCTTAGCAATAGCACATGCGATACAAGCTTGAATATATGAAATGACATCAATTCTCAACTTTGGCCAATAAAAATACCTCTGAAGTATAGCAGTAGTCTTACCTATGCCAAAATGACCAGCAACCTTACTATAGTGAGCTTCCCATATCAGCTTTTTGCATTTTGCATTGGGCACACAGATTTGGCCAAGGTGACAAAGCATTCCATCCTACAAATAGAAGTCATTCACTTGATTTCCCTTCACCAATTGATTATAAACATCTGCAAATTCAACATCATTCTCATACAAGCGAGCCCAGGCTTCAATTTGATGACCACATGAGTCCAAGACCATACTTATAGCTGCAATCGGAGGCTTGCTCAAACAGTCTGCTACTTTGTTAGTGCTTCCCTTCTTGTGGTGAATATTGAGATGAAATTGTTGAAGATAGGCTGACCATCGTTGATGTTGATCATTCTGCAACTTCCTTTGTGTTTGCAAAAATTGAAGAGGTTTGTGGTCTGTGTGGATGACAGTCTCCTTACCCAAAATATAATGTTTCCACTACTTACAGGCTTGAACAATAGCATACAGTTCGTTGTCATAAGTGGCATATCGACGTACTGTATCAGAAAAAGTCTCACTATGATATTCATCTGGGTGACCATGTTGCATGAGGACTACTCCTAGGGCATATTCTAATGCATCAATTTGTATTTCAAATGATTGTTGTAGGTCAGGAAGAGATAAAACTGGTGCAGAACATAACCTTAGTTTTAACTCCTCGAATGCTTCTTGTTGAGCACCTGTCCATTTGAACTTTGCTTGTGTCCCCCCCCGCAATGACTGATTTAGAGGCCAAGAAAAATGGGAAAACCCCAACACAAATCTGTGATAAAAGTTTGCCAACCCGAGGAAACTTCATAACTCTGTGAGATTTCTAGGAGATGGCCAGTTCTTAATCACTTGTATCTTCTCAGGATCAACATGGACACCCTCACTGTCAATAACATACCCTAAGTATCTAATACTCTGCATACCAAAGGAGCACTTTTCTTTGTTTGCATAAAGCCCATGATCTTGTAAAGTTGAGAGAATTTTTTCCACATGTTGCAAATGTTCCTCCCAAGTTTTGTTGAAGATGAGTATGTCATCCAGATATACCACCACAAAGGAATCAGTGAACGGTATGAGTAAATCATTCATCATTCTAATGAATGTCGATGGGGCATTTGTTAGACCAAAAGGCATCACTAGCCATTCAAACAATCCCTCTTTAGATTTGAAAGTTGTCTTCCACACATCAGCTGAGTCAATTGGTACTTGATGGTATCTCAATTTCAAATCAATTTTTGTGAAGAATCGGGCCCCTCTAAGCTGGTCCAAGAGGTCATCTATCTGGGGAAGTGGATACCTATTTTTGACTGAAATTTTGTTCAAGGCCCTATAGTCAATACAAAGTCTCCAAGTTCCATCCTTATTCTTTGCCAGAACAATGGGACTGCCACAGGGTGATGCACTTGGACGAATATGTCCCTTCTCAATCAATTCTTGTATTTGCCTTTTAATTTCATTATTTTCTAATACTGATCTACAGTAGACTGGTTCATTAAGAAATGGAGTTCTTGGTATCAAACCAATAGTGTGTCTCACTTGGCAGTGTGTAGGTACCCCTGTTGGTAACTTAAACAGATTCTCATATTTTATCAAAATTTGATCCATTGATCTTTTCTGCAGTGTTGTGGTGTTTGTGATGGCATGGGAATTATATACTGATTTATTTTCTTCTTTAGAATCATCAATAACATGTGATGCCATGAAAACGAGATTAGTGGACAATAAAGAAATCATGTTAGTAAACTTTCAACCATAAGCATAACATGAAAATGAATCCATTTCAAAGCATATCAAGAAAGATTAATAACAAAGCAAAGAGGAAAATAAAGAACTAAACAACTCTAATACTCCCTCCATGTGCTTGATGATGTTGGCTCTTCCTTGTTCCTCTCCTCTCCAAGCCCCAAATGAGTGTAGCTCTCAGCTTTTAGCACTATCCATGGATGCCATATGAAGATTCAAGATGGTTGTAAATGAAAACAAATGCTTATGCAAATGTAAAAGATTTGCTATGAGAAAGCTCCTAATTAATGTCTATGTGAATTTTACTATAATAACAATGCTCAAATGCTTTCCTCTTTTTTTTGTTTAGGGAATGAGGTCCTTTTATAAGGAAAAATGCTGATTGAATGGCCAAGATTGAGTAGACTTGTGAAGGGTCAAGATTGATGGGTTTGGGATCCATGTGATGGCTTTCAACCCAATCCCATGATGGCAAGTGTCAACATGAGATGGCTTGAGAGGAGAGGGAAGAAGCATTAAATGCTTGAGATGACATGAGGGTTACCTTAGGAGAGTTTGGTTAGGCTTGAGTTGGTGGATAAAGCTTTTATCCAATGAATAAACTCTTGTGCAAGAGTTAATGGAGATAACCATGGTCAAAGCAATAAATGCTTGAAGAGATTCATGAGTTAAATGAGGGTTGAGTTAGAGAGAAAGTCTCTAACCATGTGGGGAAGTTGAGTTAACCATTAATGGTTATGTAAGAGCCATAAAGGCTTTGAAAGACTTTGGGGGTTAACTTGTTGAAAAATAAAAGCCTTTAATGCATTTCAAAGACTTTTGAGGCATTTTTGAAAAGTGACCTTTGTTTGGGAACGTGCAAATGATTAGAAAGGGGGATTAGGCTAATTAGAAAGGGTTAGAAGAGTCTAGAAGAAAGTTAGTGAGCAAGTGGGTGAGGATAAAAGAGGATTTTAATTAAAATAAAATTCATTTATTTCAACTAAAATTGTGCAACTTGCATTTGTAGGAGAATGCAAGTGGGAGGGTTTTAGAGATTTAAATAAATATTTATTTATTTAAATGTGGAGAGGGGTTAATTAAACAAATATGTTTTATTCATTTAATTAATTGTTAGAATATGGTTTAATGAATTAAATTAAATAAATTGAATAATTTATTTGATTAATAGGAGAAGAGGTTTAAGATGAGTTAATTAAATATCAATTTAATTAACTGTTGATCGATGGTTAAATAATCAAATAAATACTAAATATTCATTCAATTAAGTGGACAAATTTGGGTGTCTACAATATGAATGTACCTGTTTTGGCAACCAACCTCCTACATTGCTTAGCACTAATCAAAGAGGTAGAGTATGCAGGGCTTACCTCTGGTATTCGGTATTTCTACTCACCTAATTTGATTGTCACACTGCGAAGTCTAGACTCATAAACACCATGGCGCTAGTACATATATGGTTGTCCCAACAGAACATCACAAACATCTAAAAGAGCTACATCACAAATTACCTCATCTTTGAAAGGCTTTAGAGTATGAAAGGCGACACTGCTGGTGCACTTGAATATCTCTCCCTTGACTTACCCATCCCATTGAATAGGGTTGTGGGTGTGTTGTTGTTTTCAGATTCACTCTCTTCACAGACTCTGCTGATATTAGGTTCTTTTGACTTCCACTATCAACAATAAAGTGTGGGGCTTTTCCTCCGACCCATATCTGTGAGTGCAACAATCTTTCCTCATCGTCCCGGGGCAATATCTTTGTAGTAGCTACCGTTGCATATGGATCAGCCTCAATGATCTGTTCATGACTTTCTTTTGTGCAAGATTCTGCCACCTTAGGTTCTGCCTTGTCCTCATGCGTCTCCATCATTAAACTTTTTATGGTTCTGCAATCTTTTGTGTTATGAGAGGGACTCTTACGATATTCACACCACATATCGTTCTCTTGTGCCTTCTTCATACCCCATGCCTTTTTCGTTGTTGAATAGAGAGAAGATTCCTTGGAGTTTTGTTTCCATGCAGTTTTGCCACCTTCACCCTTCCATTTGTTGTTTGCGAAGTTATCCCTCCTTCCTTTCTGTTTGAATTTCTCCTCAATTTTTGTAGCAAATTTATATGCACTAGGTAAAGTCTCTATGTTCAGGAATTCCATTTCGGTTTGGATATACCTATGGAGTCCACTCTAATATTTCAAAACTCGGTACTTCTCACAATCTTTGATGCCAAGCTTTGCTGCTAAAGAATGAAACATATTAGTATATTCCTGAACAATTTGGTCCTTTTTCTGTCGAAGCAATTGCCACTGCATATATTTTTGTTCAAATGTATCTATAGGAAAATATTTTTCCTTTATGTGCTCCATGAATTCTCCCCATGTGGGTTTTTGATCAAAATTAAAATAATTGCCAATTTCCGCTGCCTTGGATGCTAACTTTACTTCCCATGAATCTTTCACATGATTTTCAACTTTGAGAAGAACAAAAGTTATTTTCTCTTCATCTGAGAACTGGTTGATAGAGAAATACCTTTCTAGTTTTGAAACCCAATCATCAACAGCATCCGCATCCGCATCAATCTTTCCTTGAAACGTGGGTATATCGAAATTCACTTGCACCTTGAATGGTGTATACCCTGTGAATGGTGGGTTTGCTTGTGACCCATGACTTTCCAGCATTTGCTTGAACTGCTCCATCATTTCTTCGCATTGTTTTGTTAATGCATCTGCAACCAACGCTTTAATGTCATCGTCGGTTTGCAACTTAGCCATCTATGATCGTGTCCGTCTCAAAGGTAGTCTGAAGGATTTCTTCTTTCCAACCCCAATCTTTGATATGTTGATCGCGTGTGATATGACATACAGGAGCGAACTTGCTCTGATACCACTGATCTGAATTATGGATTCGGATGACAACACCTGAGTGAGAACCTGCAGTATTGTGGATTTGTTTACATGAACAAGGTAAACACAAAATTGAAGCAAGCCAAAAAGTAATCTATTCAATTCGAAAATCCAACATATATTAGTTCATGAGATTCCAAGGGTCACCAAAACCCCTTGAGAATCGAAACCCAAGAATCATATTTGTTTATTTACATAATAAAATCCAAAACTACGAAATTTTCAATAAAACTATATGAAATTTTGTCCTAACTTTAGCTAGACATAACTTTCTACTCAAGACTAGAAATCGCGAGCCGTTTAACTCGTTGGAAAGGTCTCCAAGAGTTGAAGGCAAAGTCCTAAAAGAACGTGCCTACGACAACTTTCTAAAGGACAGGCCAAAGTTTCAAGGGCTGAAAATGCCTCGAAGGCCTTCAAAAACGCCAATTACTAACATATAGAAAAACTAGAAAAAATATTTTCCAAATTTGCTTCTAATCAAGCAGCTACAAAAAAATACACAATTTACTTAATTACAAGAATGTACTTAATTGGGTTTTAACTTATATATCAAATCTCAATGGGCCTTTACATCTGAGAATTTAACATTAAGATGATTGCATACCTCGTACTTGTACTTTGCACCTCCCACTAAGTCCAATTCCACTAAGAGCTATAATTGAGAGACACAAGGCAAGCAATTGAACAACCTCTCAACATAGTCATTTGTAAACATTAAAGGAGGAAAAGAAAACTTACAGTTACCAAGATCCAATTAGGCTATGGACAAAAGAAAACTAGGCCGAATATATGACATGAACTTCTTTCATTTGTTTTCTGTAATTATTTCAAACAATGTTAGATGACAAAACAATAAACACTAGAAAAGGAAAATTTATGTTGTTGAATGGCTCTACTAAAACATTAAAGTAAATTGTTAATCATAATCTTAAAATAAGTAAAATGATATTTGATTATGGAATGTCTTGTTGGAAAAAAATACCTTTTAACCATTAAACTATTTGATGTTTGAAAAACACTTCAAAGCACAAAGCCAAATCTATCAATCATATTCTAAATATTTAATTTCTATAATCAATTCAAGAGAACCATTTGGAGTGTATAAAGTTTTACATGTGAGAGCAATTAGCCAGAGACTTATGTTCTCTCAGTTTAATCGTTCTAAACTTTTCAATCAGCAAAGATATGGCTGTGTCTTATACTCCAACATAAGTTTGATGAGAAATGGAGGTAGGGTATTAACCTCATCTAGAGGTTTCTACCCTTTCATAGAACCATTCGCTGTGATGCACATTAGTCTACAAAGAATGCATTTTCAGATATTGCAGACTCAAAGACATGTGCCTCAAGTCCGTATACCATTTCATGGTGTCCCTAGATACAGTGCAAGATTTTGAAATTGGGTACAAGTAGATTCCAATCAAAGAGATCACCAGCAAAGACAGTGTGAAGTTTGTTATGATTTTTAAAGAAGAAACATTAAGCCCACTCCTTTTCATTGATGTGTTGAAGATAAGGTTACTTTGGGTTTTAGAGGGCCATCTCCTATAGGACCGATAGAAAAGCCAAGGAAGAGTAGTGTTCAAGTTACATGTTAATGAATGCCATGAATGTACGGGTAGTTGTGTGTTGTCCCCGATATAATTAAATAATAAATCTAGTTATTTTGTTGTAAGGCCCCAAATTTAATAACAAATCTTTCGGGCCCTTTTATTTAATTAGATTAGACAAGTTTTGGTTGGTCGTGTCAGCCTGTTTGTAACCCTTCGGGAAGTTTCCCGAAGCCCATATATATGGCCGTGTTAGTCATTGTTGTAGGTATGCGAATTTTTGGTATCTTTTCTCTATTGTGCGAATTCCTGTTGGAGTTTTGCTATCCGCCATTTCGGAGGTGAAAGACCCTCCCTATTTGGTATTTACAGTTTCGGTGAGGTTCACCTCTCACCCTATTCTGTCATTGTACTCGTTCTGGATTTGGCAAATCTTGAATTTTATCATTGTTTACTTTCTTTGCGTCTCTGTTAATCTGGTTTACATGCATAAGGAGGACTCCTAATAATCAGAATCCATTACTCCGGAAGGTCACCACACAACCGTTGAAGCTCATTGTACCTCTGCATCTTCACAGCCACACACCGTACTACCACCCCTCTCCTTCTCACCACCGTACAGCAGCCAGCCTTCTTTGGCCCCACCGTACACCTCCCTCACCACCGTACGGCCTCCTGTGGCCACACCGTACACCCTCCTCACCACCGTACAACCCTTTGGGCTCCACCGTATGGCCGCTTGACATCACCGTACGCCTCCCCTCACTCCATTGTACGGCATTTACACCGTACGGTTGATCTGCACCATACAGGTCCGAAACATTACAGTGGTATCAGAGCTTGTGATCTTGCCACTTGTCGTGTCGTGGATGCAAGTGTACACCAGGAGGAGGCACCTTTCAGCCGATCGAATGGGGGAACCATAGGATCCTACAAGAGAAGTCATGGCACTATTAAGGGAGCTAACCAAAAGCCAAGCTCAACTCAACGACACCCTAACCAGAGGAGAGCAGCGACAACAAATCATGGAGGAAACCTTACGATAATTGGCTTTGGGAAAAACGAATGGAGAACAAAATGGACAGGGCGATGATTCGGTCACAAGAAGGTCAAACATCCAACACTCACATTCACGGCCACTGATGCCGACTTTTCCTCAAAAATCAGAAGCACCACGGGGGGAGCAAGAACCCACCTTTCAGGAGATGCCAGCATCGTTGAGTCGAGATTGGAGGGATGCAAATCTCGAGGGGGACATATCCTTCAAGGATTATGTGGAGCTCCGAATGAAATACTCAGGCGGCAGAAGTCGGGGCCATTATGGACACTATAATAATGACATCAAGCGAAAGGTCGATAAGATCAACCTGTCATCCTTTGATGGGGCCGGAGCGACCTCGACAAGTGCCTGGGTTCAAAAAGCAGATACTTACTTCCAACTTAACCCGATGCCTGAAGATGAAGCTATCAAGTTTGCAGCACTCCACCTGGAAGGGGTCGCGCATGAATGGTGGCATCATGGAATGATCACTCTTGGCCATGACCAGATAACTTCCTATGTCGAATTCACAGAGAAGCTAATAGATCGATTTGACGGGAAGGATCCAGAACTCAATTTCAAGGAGTTGGCACAACTAAAGCAGTCGAGATCTGTGGACAGTTACATCACAGAATTCCAGAGTATCTGTGTTGGTGACTGACATCTCAAAGCGAAGATTGGTGGTCTTGTTCATAGACGGATTGATGGAGCCACTAAAAGGTTGGGTGAAAGGGTTCAACCCCAGCACGCTCATGGAAGCAATAAAAAAGGCCCGTAACATGGCAACATCTTCCTTTTCCAGAAGTTTTGCACATACCAAACCACCTTTCGTTCCAAGGGAAAAGGATAATAAACCCTATCCGAAGGGGTCATCGCTAGATGAAGCCACAAGACAGGAACTCAGAAGGAAGAAGTTGTGTTTCACCTGCAAGGAACCATGGGAACCAAGACACCGATGTTTGAGCAAAGGAAAGATTCACTATATTGAAGTGATGTCCGATGGAGAAGAGGAGCATTAAGAAAGCGAAACCCCAAGGGAAGAATCGGCTGAAGAAACCAATCTGGCAAAGAGAATCTCCACATTGGTACGGAGGGGGGCGTCATTGCCACACTGGCGGGTACCCCAAGGTGCAGTGTATTTAGAGTACGTGGTACACTCCAAGGGCAACGAGTTCTTGTTATACTTGACAGTGAAGCCTCGCTCAACTTCATAAACTTGTCACTCGTCAACCGTAGGGGCTTGTGTACAAAGGAACATGAAGGGTTCGATGTCAAGGTGGCAGGAGGCAATCTCCTATCATGCACTCACCTGGTTCCACAACTGAGTATCGCCATGGGAAATTACATGGTGACCCATGATTTCTTTGTTGTGGATCTGGATGACATGGATGTCATATTGGGCATTCAATGGATGGAGACCCTCGACCAATACACACAGAGCTTCAAAAGGATGGAGATCTCATTCGAGGTGGATGGCAGGAAGGTAGTTCTCAGGGGAATGTCGAATGGCGGCTCGAGGAGATTTCCGCCAAAAGGATGGAAGCCATCTTCAGACATGATGAAGTAGTTTGGGCAACACATTGCTTGATCTCAACAAAACCTGTGAAAGGGCAACCAATGTACTATCAGGATGGGGAACTTCAGTCGGTTCTAGATGAGCATAGTTTGGTCTTCGCTGATATTCCACCTGGTATACCCCCACACCAAGGGTTTGAGCACACCATTGAGTTGAAGGAGGGAGCAAAACTGGTTATCACCACACCCTATTGCCACCCGAAGAAGTTCAAAGATGAGATAGAGAAAACGATCCAGGAACTCCTCGATAAGGGATGGATCCGACCCAGTTCTAGCCCCTTTGCGTCCTCGGTGGTTCTGGTGAAGAAGGACGGGACTCTCAGAATGTGTGTCGATTGTTGTGCACTAAACAAGAAGACTATCAAAAATAGATACCCCATTCCCAAGATTGATGAGCTATTGGACGAACTACATGGCGCAATCTATTTCTCCAAGATTGATCTCCGTTCCGGCTACCATCAGATCCGAATGAGGGAGCAAGATGTGGAAAAGACGGCCTTTCATTGCCATTACGGACACTATGAGTTCTTGGTCATGCCGTTTGGATTAACCAATGCTCCGGCCACTTTTCAGTCCTGCATGAACCACATCTTCAACAAGCAACTGTGTAAGTTCCTATTGGTATTCTTCGAGGACATACTCATCTACAACAAGACCTGGAAGGAACATATGGGGCGTTTGGATGAAGTATTGGGGATTCTGGAATCACAATCATTGCATGCCAAAAGGTCCAAATGTGAATTTGGAATAACTGAGGTCTTGTACTTGGGTCACGTCATCAGCACCCAGGGGGTACAAGTTCACCAAGAGAAGATTCAGGCCATTTTGGATTGGCCTCCACCCAAGACTCTCTCGGAGCTACGCATATTTTTTGGTTTGTGCAGTTATTATAGAAGGTTTGTGAAAGGATTTTCACAGCTTGGGGCACCACTGACAGATCTGACAAAGAAAAGATCCTTCCATTGGAATGCACAGGCACAACAAACCTTCAACAAATTAAAGAAGTTATGAGTACGTGTCCGGTTCTGGCACTACCAGACTTCACTCGCCCTTAACTACCAGACTTCACTCGCCCTTTCATCCTCGACTGTGATGCCTCGAGTGAAGGCATTCGAGCGGTGTTGATGCAAGACCGTCACCCCATTGCGTTCGAGAGTCGAAAGCTCTCGAGAGTTGAGCGGTTATATTCCATCTAAGACAAGGAGATGCTTGCCATCATACACGCACTGACGAAGTTTCGGCAATACCTCGTCGGAGCAAAGTTTGTTGTGCGAACAGACCACAACAGCTTGCGATACTTCTTGGAGTAGAGGGATTTGAATGAACGACAACAAAAATGGGTGAGCAAAGTCCAGGCATTTGATTTCGACATTGAATATGTGAAGGGAAAGAATAACATGGTCGTTGATGTTAATTTTAGTACTTTCAAATTGAATAAAACTCAGAAAATTAGATTTAGATTAATTAATTTATTGTTTTCAAACTTTAAGCATAATAAAGGAAATGAAATGCTAAAGACAATGCACAGTTACCCTGGGAAAACCTCCTAGGAGGAAAAACCCAACCAAAGGATCCTCAGATCTGATTTATGATTTAGAATTCAACAGGAAATTACACACTTATCTGGTTTTACAGCCACCATGAGGGAGGAATAATTAGGTTACAGTCCTCCTTATCTGATTACAGCCCTTTAATGGAGTCTTCAATATTGGATGATGATCTGCTGTCTCTAAGGGAGTTCGCTGCCTTTAATGTAAGGTCTACTGCTGGTTGATCAAGTTCGCACCCTCCTATTTTGGGTCTACTACAACATGTGAGGTTCGCTGTTTGCTGGTTGAAGTCTAATGCAACCCTTATGAAGTTCGCTGCCACTATATGGAGGTTCATTGTTTGCTGGTTGAAGTCGCTGCCACTATATGGAAGACTTTGATCTTGCATAAGTATAAATTTTGCTTTTCACCGAAGATTATTTTGTCAACATAAAACTTGATTGTGTTAATGAGAGGAAAGTGTTGCATTTATAGGTGACATATAGTTTCCTAATCATGTCGGCCTCCTTTATACTTTAAACCATTTTATTGCTTTCCTTTTAATTTACCTTGATGGGGTCGGCCCTATCAAGGAGGCATGTTTATCTGAGTGTGTGGCAAGCAAACCTTAGTGCCGTGTGGTGATGAGCCTAGCCCTATATGAAGGGGGTGGATTCCAATGTTGCCTAAGGCAATAGGAATCCGTTGGCCCTAATTACAACCAACACTCCCTCTTAATTAGGGAATAGAATCATAATCATAATCTTCCAGCTTGCACACAAGGATAGACTGGATCCACCTTGCATTGCTCACAGAGGGTGGAGAGGATCCTTTGCTTACCATCTTACATTGCCCGCAGAGGATGGTCATAGGTTACAATACCATCTTACATTGCCCGCAGAGGATGGTTTAATAATTTCAATACCATCTTACATTGCCCGCAGAGGATGGTTAAAGTTTATACTTCTCCCTGAGAAGTTTACAATACCACCTTGCATTGCCCGCAGAGGGTGGTTAACATTTACAATACCATCTTACATTGCCCGCAGAGGATGGTTAATAATCACACTTCTCCCTGAGAAGTTTACAATACCACCTTACATTGCCCGCAGAGGGTGGTTAACATTTACAACACCATCTTACATTGCCCGCAGAGGATGGTTTAAGAATTATGCTTCTCCCTGAGAAGTTTACATTACCACCTTACATTGCCCGCAGAGGATGGATTTATACAATACAAAGTATCACTGCACTAGAGACTCCCTCTCAATTGGAGATTCATTTTCCACAATACCAAGTCTATCCCTGAAGTACACAAACTTCACTTTTGCTAGAGGCTTGGTAAGAATATCTGCAACCTGCTCATCAGTGCTGACATACTTCAGTTGAATAGCACCTCTTTGCACCATATCCCGAACATAATGAAAATGAGTTTCCACATGTTTTGACCTGTCATGAAACACTGGATTGTTAGACATTTTAATACAACTCTGGTTATCACAGTGAATGACTATAGGATCCCATGGCTGACCAAACAGTCCAGCAAGAAGCTTACGAAGCCATACTGCTTCTCTGGAAGCTACACTTGCAGCAATATACTCAGCTTCAACAGTGCTCAATGCCACTGAGGATTGTTTTCTGCAAGCCCAAGAGATCACTGCAGAACCCAAGCTAAAGCAAATACCAGAGGTACTTTTCCTGTCTTTGACGCTTCCAACCCAGTCTACATCAGAATAACCTTCCAAGGTTATTGGAGTGTTAAGTGGATACTTCAGCCCAAAACCAATAGTGCCTCACAAATATCTTAGGATATGCTTGGCAGCAACCAGGTGAACATGCTTGAGTAGGCTCATGAACTGGCTGAGAGCATTCACAGCAAAACATATGTCTGGTCTAATATTGACTAGATACATCAGAGATCCAATCAATTGTCGGTACTCGGATGGATCTGCAAAATCAGAGTTAGCTGCAGAAATACTCAACTTCTTTAAGTTAGATTCCATAGGAGTAGACATTGGCTTACAATCCATCATCCTAAATCTTTTCAGAATGTCAATAGTATACTTTCCTTGACTTAGAAAGATTTCGTTAGATCTTTGCCATACTTCTAAACCTAGAAAATAATGCATTAGACCTAAATCTTTCATTTCAAATTCAAAAGCTAGATCTTTCTTGCATCCAATAATAAGGTCAATTTTACCAATAAGAAATAAGTCATCCACATAAAAAACTAAAATCAACATTTCATCATTTCCAATTTTAAGATAAATGTTAGGGTCAGCATCATTTTTACGAAAGCCTAGACTTAACAAATATTTATCAATTCTTTCATACCAAGCACGAGGGGCTTGTTTAAGACCATAAAGAGCTTTCTTTAACCTGCACACGTGAGTTAATCTATCCTGGATCTCATATCCCTCAGGTTGCTCAATATAGACTTCTTCCTCAATGACACCATTGAGAAAAGCAGTCTTAACATCCATCTAATGTAGTTTCCAACCCTTAGCAGCAGCAATAGCAATGATCGTTCTAATGGAGGTATATCTAGCAACAAGGGCAAATGTTTCTTCATAATCTATGCCTTCCTTTTGGGAAAAACCACGTGCTACAAATCTAGCCTTATATTTTTCAATACTACCATCAGCATTATGTTTAATTTTAAACAACCATTTAGAGGAAACAACGGATTTACCTTTGGGTCGGGGCACAAGGTCCCATACATCATTCTTGATGATTGACTGATATTCTTCATCCATAGCAAGCTTCCAGGCATGATGACTTAGGGCTTCTTCAACATTGCAAGGTTCAGTTTCAATGAGATTACACATTAAGGAAACATAGTTGAAAAATACCTGAGGTCTCTTAGATTCACGGAAGGTGCCACTTGGAGCAACAAATCTTTCTGCTTTTTGAATGGTGTTTCTTACCCAAAGTGGCCTCTTTTTGGAGACGATAATGTCACTGGGAATGTCAGTGGGATTCATGGGCTCAGGGGGATCATCATGATCCTCTTGGGATGGAGGTTCAACTTGCTCCCTCTGAATCTCAGGGTTAGTATCAACATTTGTATTTTGATTAACATTAGATTCATCAATAAAACAAGAGCATTTCGATTTCTTAAAAGCAATGTCTTCTTCAAATGTAACATCCCTACTTACCTCAATGTACCTTTGACCTGGGATGTAAATCCTGAATGCCTTGGAGGATTCACTGTATCCGACAAGCATGTCTTTCTTTCCGGAGGGTTCCAACTTTGATCGCTTTTCTTTAGGTATATGAACATAGACTGGACTTCCAAAGATTATGAGATGACTGATGTCTGGTTTGGAACCTGTGAAGGCTTCTTCTGGGGTCATGTTCTTTAGAGCACGATGAGGACATCTATTCTGTATATATACTGCAGTTCTAGAAGCCTCAGCCCATAGAAAAGTCTGAAGGTCTTGATCGTGGATCATAGCCTTTGCAGCCTCCACAATGATCCTATTCTTTCTTTCAGTGACACCATTTTGTTGAGGATTGTATGGAACACAAAACTCCCTCTTAATTCCTGATTCAACGCAAAAATCATGAAAGCTTCCGAAGGTGTACTCACCTCCATTGTAAGATCTTAAACATTTAATTCTTTTACCAGAGGAGTTTTCAGATTATGCTTTAAATTCTTTAAATTTACTTAACACTTTATCAGATTCTTTAGATTTCAAGAAGTAGATCCAAGTTTTCCTAGAGAAGTCATCTATGAAGATTACGTAATAAAGAAATCCACTAGGAGATGCCATAGACATAGGACCACATAAATCAGAGTGAACAAGTTCTAGTTTGTCTTTAGCTCTATTTTCGCTTTTATGAAATGGACTTTTAACATTCTTACCAATAGCACAACCTTTACAAATGTTATCATGAACTTGACTGAGTTTAGGCATACCTTTGACTAACCTTTCAAGTGA
Source organism: Cryptomeria japonica (assembly GCF_030272615.1). NCBI lineage: Eukaryota > Viridiplantae > Streptophyta > Pinopsida > Cupressales > Cupressaceae > Cryptomeria > Cryptomeria japonica. The sequence goes on from NC_081411.1 coordinate 280,311,726, forward strand.
TGGAAGAGCTTGGTAATGTAGATGTCCAAGTCTTCTATGCCATAGCTCGCAGGATTCCGGGACCTCATTAATGAGGGCTTGAATAGGGTTAGTAGAGAGCTTATAAAGACTATCATATCTATGACCAATTATACGAGCAGATTTGAAACTAGCTTTCTTAGACCAAGCAAGAACTTTTCCTTCAGAAAATGCAATTTGATAACCTTTATCTTCTAGGGCAGAAATGGAAATTAGATTTCTTTTAATTCTAGGAACAAACAGTATATCACTGAGATGTAATGAAATACCAGAATCTAAATTTAGAGAAGTAGAACCAGAACCTCTTACCGAATAACGAGCGTCATCACCAATTACCACGTGAAGACTGGTATCCTTTTCTAGAAGACCTGAAAGGTGGTCACAGTAACCTGTGATGTGTCTGGAGGCACCACTGTCAATCAACCATGTATTGCTATCTGAGGGAATACTACTAGATAGGGCAGATATGAATAGGAAGTCATCATTGTGTTCTGAAACTTCATTTAGATTAGCTTCACTTTGGTTAGGGTTAAACTGGCATTCCTTAGCATAGTGACCGAATTTGTCACATCTAAAGCATCGCACACGCGAAGTATCTCTTGGTTTCTTCCAAGGGTGTTGGGAACTAAAAGGTCTTGATTCCCTATTTCTTTTAGGATAAGGTTGCTTCCAATTACCCTTTTTCTTGCATTGGGCAGCAAGCATGTGATGCTCATCTACATGAGGGCTCTTGGATTGACCTCTTGTGAAGAGGCGAGACTCTTCTTGGATGCAATCATTTTTAAGACGATCAAGGGAAGGTAGCTCAGACCGGCCACTTATGGTTTGGATAAATGATTCCCAAGAGAAGGGTAGGCCATTAAGGGCAATCATGACAAGGTCTTTGTCTTCCATGTTATGACCAATTAAACCTAGCTGATTCTTTAGTTTAGAAATTCTCATGAAATAAGAAATAACAGAATCTTCTTTAGCCATTTTGATATTAAGTAGTTGTTGTCTTAACGTAATTGCCCTACTAAGATTGTTAACTTCATATGTACCTTGAAGATGGCTGAACATTTCCCTTGCAGTGGTGAATGAGGCAATAGAGGTGACGAGGTGATCTTTGACTGAATCAATGAGGATCTTCCTGGCCTTGACAGCATCCTTTTTGAATTGTTTTAACTCAGCAGCATCTGATGGCACAATTAGCTCTTTTTCTTCTATGAATTGGAGGAGGTCTTCTTCTTCGAGAGCCAACTTGATTCGAACTTTCCATGCAGTAAAATTTAGATTCCCATCAAGCCTATCTTCAACTTTCAGCCCCATTGACCTGATTTGCAAAAACTACAGCAAACTGAAAATAAAGGTGAACTGAATTTTAAATCTGAAGATTAATCTAACCAATTAGCTCTGATACCATGTTAATTTTAGTACTTTTAGATTGAATAAAACTCAAAAAATTAGATTTAGATTAATTAATTTATTGTTTTCAGACTTTAAGCATAATAAAGGAAATGAAATGCTAAAGACAATGCACAGTTACCCTGGGAAAACCTCCTAGGAGGAAAAACCCAGCCAAAGGATCCTCATATCTGATTTATGATTTAGAATTCAACAGGAAATTACACACTTATCTGGTTTTACAGCCACCATGAGGGAGGAATAATTAGGTTAGAGTCCTCCTTATCTGATTACAGCCCTTTAATGGAGTCTTCAATATTGGATGATGATCTGCTGTCTCTAAGGGAGTTCGATGCCTTCAATGTAAGGTCTGTTGTTGTTTGATCAAGTTCGCACCCTCCTATTTTGGGTCTGCTACAACATGTGAGGTTTGCTGTTTGCTGGTTGAAGTCTAATGCAACCCTTATGAAGTTCGTTGCCACTATATGGAGGTTCGTTATTTGCTGGTTGAAGTCATTGCCACTATATGGAAGACTTTGATCTTGCATAAGTATAAATTTCGCTCTTCACTGAAGATTATTTTGTCAACATAAAACTTGATTGTGTTAATGAGAGGAAAGTGTTGCATTTATAGGTGACATATAGTTTCCTAATCATGTCGGCCTCCTTTATACTTTAAACCATTTTATTGCTTTCCTTTTAATTTACCTTGATGGGGTCGGCCCTATCAAGGAGGCGTGTTTATCTGAGTGTGTGGCGAGCAAACCTTAGTGCCGTGTGGTGATGAGCCTAGCCCTATATGAAGGGGGCGGATTCCAATGTTGCCTAAGACAATAGGAATCCGCTGGCCCTAATTACAACCAACAGTTGATGCCCTGTCAAGAAGGCCTACCATATGTTCTTTATCTCAGATTTTGGCAGACTGGAAGGAATACCTGTTGGTTGAATAGTCTACGAACACTTTTGCCTACGAACTGATGGATGGTCAAGTGCAGGATGACCGTTACAAGGTGGTTGACGACATCATTTATTACAAGGACAGAATTTATCTAGTACCCGAATCCAAGATGAAGGAAAAGGTTCTGAAGGAATTGCACGACTCTCCCTTGGCTAGACACCCGGGATACTTGAAAACCTACAAATAGATCCGTGAAAAGTTTTCCTGGAAGGGGCTTAAGGACGACGTCCTGCAGTATGTACGGAAATGCTCCACCTGTCAACAGAACAAATCTGAGCATAACCTACCTGCCGGACTGCTGCAACCTCTGCCAATTCACGACCAGAAATGGGATAGCATCTCGATGGATTTCATTACAGGACTCCCCAGAGTGCAAGGAAAGGATTGCATTTTTGTCATAGTTGACCGATTGACCAAGTATGCACATTTTTTTGCCATCCCCACAGGATATCGAGCAGTCCAAGTAGCCGAGTTGTTCTTCCGTGAGGTGTTCCGCCTACATGGTTTACCGCGAAACATAGTCAGTGACAGGGATAGCCGTTTTCTGAGTACCTTCTGGATGGAGTTATTTCGGTTGGCCGGAACCGAGCTGTCGCCCAGCACGAGCTACCATTCGCAGACAGATGGACAGACTGAGATTGTGAACAAATGGCTGGAGGGTTATCTCAGGAACTAAGTCTCAGCACAACAGAAGGCTTGGGTTCGCTGGTTACATTTGGGTGAACACTGTTACAACACCACTTATCACATGTCAATAGGCATGCCACCTTTCAAAGCACTGTACGGTTATGAACCGTCTTCATTTGTTGACCTAGCATTGGGAGACAGTCGTGCACCGATGGCCAAAGATTGGCTTCAGGAGAGTTTAGACATCCTGACATCTCTCAAAGACAACCTACAGAGGGCTCAGAACCAGCAAAAGATGTATGCGGACCAACACCGGATTGAGCGGAATTTTGAGGTTGGTGATCTGGTTTACCTCCGACTTCAACCATACAGACAATCCTCCTTGAAGACAAGTGGTAAGGAGAAGCTGAAGCCGCGTTTCTATGGGCCCTACAGGGTGGTTCGGAGAGTGGGTGAAGTTGCCTACGAATTGGAGCTTCTGGAGGGGAGTCGGATTCACAATGTTTTTCACGTATCGTGTTTGAAGAAGGTCATCAGGCAGCGCGTCACAGTGTCCAAGGATCTGCCACCCATCGACAAAGAAGGGAAACTAATTCTGGAGCCGGCGGAGATCATCGATGTCAAAGAAAAGAGGTTGAGAACACACACAACCAAAGAGTTCCTTATACGCTGGAAGAATCTACCCATCGAGGATGCCACCTGGGAAGGCGAGTAAATTCTTGAACATCCAAGTCTGCAATTGCTTGAGGGCAAGCAATTTTTGGCCCGAGAGAACTATGATGTCCCCGATATAATTAAATAATAAATCTAGTTATTTTGTTGTAAGGCCCCAAATTTAATAACAAATCTTTCGAGCCATTTATTTAATTAGATTAGACAAGTTTTGGTTGGTCGTGTCGGCCCGTTTGTAACCCTTCGAGAAGTTTCTCGGAGCCCATAGATATGGCCGTGTTAGTCATTGTTGTAGGTATGCGAATTTTTGGTATCTTTTCTCTATTGTGCGAATTCTTGTTGGAGTTCTGTTATCCGCCATTTCGGAGGTGAAAGACCCTCCCTATTTGGTATTTACAGTTTCGGTGAGGTTCACCTCTCACCCTATTTTGTCATTGTACTCATTCCGGATCTGGCAAATCTTGAATTTTATCATTGTTTACTTTCTCTATGTCTCTGTTAATCTGGTTTACATGCATAAGGACTCCTGATATTCAGAATCCATTACTCCGGAAGGTCACCACACAACCGCTGAAACTCACCATACTTCTGCATCTTCACAACCACACACCATACTACCACCCCTCCCCTTCTCACCACCGTACAGCCTTCTTTGGCCCCACCGTACACCTCCCTCACCACTGTACGGCCTCCTGTGGCCACACCATACACCCTCCTCACCATCGTACGACCCTTTGGGCTCCACCGTACGGCCGCTTGACATCACCGTACGGCTATTATACCGTACGCCTCCCATCACTCCACCATACGGCATTTACACCATATGCTATGCTCTCCATCCCCTACCGTACAGTCTTCATCTCCCACCGTACGTCCACCCAGTCACCGCACGGGTGTCCCCTTCCACCGTACGGTTGATCTGCGCCGTACAGGTCCGAAACATTACAAGTTGTAGGTTTTCAAAGTGCAAATTGTTCTTTGGTTTCTGTATAGTTTTCAAATAGGTATGGTTCTAATCCTTTTAGATAGTTTGTAGAGAAAAATCTCTCACTACTAGCTGAACCTCCTACTATAATGTCACTTTTTTGTTCATAATTGATTCTGCCAAAAAATAGTCCTCTAGAATTGATATCTGGATCTGAGCATCTCTGCCATGATGAAAAGGAAGGTGAAGCTGATGACTCTGAAACCAGATAGACTGTTTGTGGGGCAAATGAGAAAGCTGTTGATGTACGCAGATCACAAACGCTGGGTTTTGCAGCATGCTTTGAGAAGTCCATTCTGGCAGATGAGATGGAAGTCAAACCGGATGAAAGTGTAATATCGAGTCATGGTGGTCCAAGCATGGTGGAGAAGAATTCTAGAACACTGGAAGAGCATATTCAGTACCAGGGTCTGGATCCTGTACCGGACAAAGTTGGAGCAGATGCCAAAAGCAGGGGAAGTTGTCCATGTTTCAGATAATATTGTTGATCAAATTCATTCAAAAGCAAGCAGTGAATATCAATCTGAGGAGCAGGAAGAAAAAGAAATCAGCTTGGCAACTAACAAAGATGAAAATCTGAGGAAGACTGGGATTGGATCAGATTATATTCATGTGATAAAATCTCAAGTAGTGACTGCCAGTCAAGACATACATCAATCTGTAGGTACAAATCCTCCTCATGATTTTAAATCTAAAGTTGGACATAATTATCAGGATTCAGAAACAACGATTCTTGAAGAGGATATGGTTGAGAGTGAGCCTCCTAGGGAAACAGACAAATTGGAAATCACAGAGCAGGGAAACAATGGTGGGAAGGTACCTCTGTTGAGTGAGACTGATGTAAATTTAAAAGACTTGCATAGGTCTGAATCAAATCCTGTTGGTCTGGAGAAAAGCGAGTCTAATGTAATATTTCATCAGTATTTGTCACAGAAATAAAATTCTGTAAAAGTTGAAACTGTTTAAAGTTAAAATATAGATGATACTAAGCTTTCGTTAGGTGAAAATACCCTAAAACGCCCACTGAACTCTTCCCATGATTCATGACTCATTAAACTTTCTGGCCACAATCTTTTCCAGTCTGTTGACATTAACGACTTGCCTGCTTTGCCACAAAAACCATTTGAAAGTTACATCTAGCCATAATAACCCACTCAGGCAACATCATTGATGAAAATGCTTGCTTCAAAGATCTCGTGAATCATCCTGAATTAGTCGATAAAAAAAATCTACATGAAGCTACTTACACCACAACTCGTGCACTAGCTGGGCCATTAAACCAGCTCTGAATTTCTGAAAAGCTATGAAGACGTCTACACTGCCAGTGAGTTGATCCGTATTCCACACATTACTAGTTCAAAAGAGGACGCATGCTAACTGTTTGTTAAATGTCCTAATCTAGCCCAAAGAAATTTAGGTTCCATTTGAGTCATTTTCAATAACATCTTTTCGAAAAATCAATTCTACTCTCTCACATTAAAGAATGTAACTCTATATACGTAGGCATCAAGAAAAGCATTGCGAATAAACAGTAGAAGTTGGTTGCTATAAATGGTTAGTTTGCAAATGATCATTCTCACATCGAATCCAACCTTATCAAGTTTGTTGGTTTTGGTGTGCATATCAACTCTATTTTCTAAGTCTTTCAGTCACTTCATTTTGTGTGCATAGAAAGTTGAGAGAGGAATTTTTGGTTCTAACATGGCATTTCTTGAAGAATCTGTTGTAGGAAAAATTTGTGAGAGCCTTTCAGAAATTAAACGAAGAGGAGCTAGTACTGGATTTCAGCAATGGCTTCTTGTAGTTAAAGAATAAACTCACATATGTAAGTGGTTTTCTACAAGATGTTGATCAACAGTCTCCACATAAGGAGGGTGTAAAGCAATGGCTGGAGAAAATTCGTGTTATTTCCTTGCTAGCAGAAGACATCTATGAAGAATGCATTGTAGAATCTATGCATGGAAATGATGCTATATCTAGTAGGTTGAGTTGTGATTAATGGATTTTTCGCTGTAGGATAGGGCGGAAAATTAGGGAACTCAAGGAGCACATGAGATATATTAATTCAAATGCAGTACCTGAACAAGTTTAGAAAGCCTTTTCACACAATTTCATATCAGCAGAAGACTGTTATCGACTTTCATATTACACTCTGCACTCTCTGTAGCCCTTTCTGCCTTGAAAGCAACATCTTAAGTTTTCCTCACGGAAGGCTTCGAAGGGCCTAGGTTATTCTAACTAATCAAGCTCTTGTTGTCTCTGTAATTCATGTTCTAAATCTTTTGCAACACAAATACATAAACACGATAAATCCTTTTTATTCTTGCCATATGTTACTTGCATGGCTCCCACTAAATCAAATTGGAAAATATTCCATTTGAAACAAGCGTAAGCAGGTCCAATAAGAAGAATAAACAAAAAAGAGACATTCAATCGAATGGGAAATAGGAATTAGTACCTGCACAAGTCCTGCAGCATGACTGCCCCTTCCTTCATAAACCAGCCTCTCTTATGTTGACTCTTGTTGCTCTGATCTGAAGGAGCCCTCAAATGAAGTACTAGGAGACCTTGAATGAAGTACCATAATCCTTCCCGCTATCGAAAACTACATGCCGAATACGATGCCGCCGCGGGAGCAAAAGCGGGAACTAGATGAGTTGAGCGGGAGGGAGGACCAAAAAAATTATTTAAAAAAAATGATTTTCCTTAATTTAAGACAATTAAATAATTAAACATAAAAGATATGTTTGTCTTAAATTAACGTCTTAAACACTTCTATTGTGTAGGGCGCGCGCGCTCAAGATACAAGGGAAGGAGTGAGGGAGGACTTCCATGCTTTTGTAGTCACTGTTCAATGGTTTATTTTATCATTAAATTTTTCTTTGAAATGGAGTTTTGTGTTGTGAATTGGATTTTGCCACAATCTTTGGGTCTAGTGGCACACCTAGAAGGCTCCCAAGGGATCCCTTAACCATTTTATTTATGTTTGGGTAGATGAGGCCATAACTTCTACTTATTGAAATGTTGTCCAGTTTATCATGTACGTTGCACATGAAAAAGGAGGATTGACCTATTTTAGCCATCGATCAATAGTTTATTTTGGATGATATGCTTTGTTTGATAATTGAGGCCTTATTCGACAATCAAGCTAGATTTTTTATAATATCTTTGTACATGTGGGAATTGATCATGTAGAGGAGCTCCATTTAAGATTCTGGTCTAGATCTACCATCTTCATAATATTAAAAAAAAATATGGGGATGACCCTTTGGTGAAATGGTTGGGCTTCATCTCTACCGTGTCAACAATGGAACATGTTTTACCTTAGGGAGAACCTTGGAGAAATAGTGGGGCTTCTTGCCTGTAGTGCTTACATCCTTGGTTCAAACCATTAATTTAATTAGTGCATCGGATCCCATCAGAACTCCACAGTTAAGTGCGCTTGGGTCGGAGTAGTACTAGTATGGGTGACCTCCCGGGAAGTCCCAGTGTTGCACCCTTTTTTAAGAAGCCTGTTAATGGGCTTTTGAGGGTTAATCCTCATAGGAAGGGCGGCAAAAGTCAGGAGTGGGTTCCGCCAAATAAGGGTTGGATCAAGGTCAACTTTGATGGGGCTTCTAGGGGGAATCTCGAGATCTCCAAGGTAGGGGTCATAGCTCGTGATAAGTGTGGAAGAATTCTAGCTTTTGGAGCTAAGAGGTTAGTGGATGGTACAAACAATGAAGTCGAGTGTCAAGCGGCTATAGAAGCCATTCTTTTGGCTAAGAAATTGGAGGTGAAGAAACTCCATCTTGAGGGGGATTCCCAGATTGTGATGAATGGGATTGCTAAGGGTCGGATGGAGGCCTAACAACTGGATAAACACATCAGAAGGATGAATCACCTTCTAAGCAAGTTTGATGATTTTAAGGTTTCGCATGTTCTTAGGGAAGCAAACGTTGAGGCTGACAAGCTCTCAGATGTTGGTGCTAATGGTTCTTTGGTTAACAATTTTCATTTATTTGAGGACCTACGGAATGTGTGCCCTCTTGAGTTTGGTTGATAGTTTTTAAGAAGTGGAAAGCGAACCCGAGTTGTGGTGTAGAGTTTGGTGTGATTTGTTCTTGATACACTAGTTTAGAGGGAAGAGATGTTTCATGTGGCTAGTGACCTTCGATCTGGTTGTAACGGAGGCATAGGAGTGATGATGTTAGCAATTGGCGGATTGATCAGATGATGATGTATGATTTGAGGTGATACGTGTGGAGTAATTATTTATTGGTGTGGCTCTGGCTATTTTAGGGCCCAGTCTTTGAGTTTTTTGGCATTTCGTAGTGGCTGGTTTTGGTTTTGTTTGTGAGTACAGGTTTCAGACGCGAGAGTGGGGTAGGATGGAAGCCATTTTCTCCCTTTCTACAGACAGACAAATGCCTTCATTTCGTGGTTCAATTTCTTGTAGTCGACTGTTGAATGTATTCAAGGTTGATGGGGAAGTGTTTTGGAGGGTTGTGCACTTGATGGTTGGGGAAGAATTTCTAGTTTCTGACTGTCGACTGCGTACAAATCTGGACATCTTGTCCTTGTTTGTGGCGTTGGCCCTGATGGTGGGTGGTTTGACAGATGAGGTGTTGCAGGTGACGTCCTTGGTGCTGAGACCTAAATGGTCGGGTGGGCTGGAGGAGGTGGTGGCTTATGCAGAGATTGGCAAAGGTCTAAGACTGGTGCAAGGGCCGTGGCGGTGGCTCGATGTGGAAATGGGAGAGGTGTAGTCGTTGGTGGTTTGGTCGGCTTCCCGAACTATGGATGCTCAAATGGAGGATGCAAGAAAGGGGTAGAGGTACATCGTGAAGTTTGTGCGGGGGATGGGACCGACGAAAAGAGCAAAATTGTGGGGCAAGTTGACCCGAATTAAGTCGGCAGCTCCATTGGATGAAGGTGGGCGGTTGTTGGTCCGTCATCAAATACCTCGGAAGAGCGCGAAGGTGGTGGAGCATAGTTTGCTTCGAGATGGCAGGTCGGGAACCTTGCCAAGTGGCGGGCAGGAGATACCTGTGGCAGGTCCCAGTCAGGGCATTCCAAATTTCTCAAGGGAAGAGGCCCTTAGTTGGTTTCGATAGGCTAGCCCCATGGGGGCTGTCAGGTTTTGGGTGGGGAATCATTTTGTATGGTTTGTTTTGGGGGTGGTAGGCCATGTAGGTTCAGTGTTTATCTCGGGTTCGGTTGGTTTTGTAGGGGCGAGACCCCATTTTGTGGCATGCTGGTGAACAACTTTAAGCATGTAATCTTTCCTTTTTAAGCAATATAAATCTATCCTGGTTATCGATCAAAAAAATATATTAAAAAAATTACACAAATAAATATAAATTGAAGCAATTTGTTCAAAAAGATATATATTAATAGAGACCCCAAAAATTATATATTATGATAGAAATGTTTGAGTACAAAATTCCAAAGACTAACAATACATTAGGAAACTATTTTCTTTACAAGGTGAGCCAAAGGTCAAATTAATTCATCAAATATCCCACATAAAAAGTAAGACATGTAGTCTCTAGATGAGAACACATCCACAAACAAGAATAGCATTGGAGAGCTTACCCACTCAACCACGAATCATTTGTTTCCTTTGAATCCTTCAATTAATGAATAATTGGCCCTACATGAGGACGTTAACAATCTGGAACTAGTCTTGTTGGCATGTTTCCTCTTTGGCTGAGTTTTGGGTCCATTGCACCAAGCCTCCAGTTAAAACCTCTTTTCTTCAAGTGGCTTGGATTCTTGGGCCAACCTTCATTCTTTGGCATATTTGGTTGAAGAGGAATCGTAGGATTTTTCAAGATATTAGGATGGTTGTTCAACATGTTTGGGGGAAAAAATTTCATTCTATCCAAGACACAGTTTTGGCTAAATGTGACTTTGTTGGAGGTGTGGTTTTGGGTGATGTTGATATATGCAATCATTTCAATTTTCCTCTTCAAGGAGATGATCCTTCTCATGGTGCGAGAAGTTATCAGATCACAAGGAACAAATGTCGACATCCTTTGTGGAAGATAAGTCGAGAGGTTTAGTGGTCCCTTGCTCCTCAAGGAATCTTGAAAATTAATAGTGTGGGTTCATCCTAGGGGGATCTTGGTCATACTGGTATTGGCGGGGTTGAGAGGGTTAGCTCGAGGGTTGTCCAGTTTATTTTTTTCATTTATGAGGGTCTTCACATGAATAATTATATGGAGGCTCTTGTCATTGTGTATGTTGTGGAGAATAGTTGTGTTCTTGGTTAGAAATAGATTATTTGGGAATTTTATTCTCGGGTGGTGGTTACATTGTTGAAGGATCAATGTTTAGATGATGTTAGTTGGCATCTAGCTTTGGTTATTCAACTAACTCTTCAGTTGTGTGATTCTCTAGAATTTGTTACTTTCATACACATTCCTAGGGAATGGAGTGGAGTGGCAGATTGTCTAGCCAAATGGACCTCAAGGGTTCGAATATTTGGGATTAACATCAATTACCTTTGGAATTGTCTCATATGTTACAACAATTAGTGGATTTGGAAAAGGTCATGTAGTCTTGTTTCTTTGTTGGGTGGTTGGCCTTCTTGCTTTGTATTTCTCTTTGTTTTGAATAATTTTTTACCCCCTTTTTAGTGAAAAAAAATAATCTAGAACCGATAGGATCGACCGAATATGACGCAATATGATAAATTTTAACATTCTACTTGTCAAATGAAATGCTAATGTATCTATATCATGATATGGAAGAGAGAAAGAAAAAGAATCAAATAGTAAATATTTAATAATGATTAGCTAGCTTTGGCTAAAGCATCCTTTTCAATTCACTATCGACAAGTAAATTAATAGTAGAAACCTACTATTCTCTATTTCTCCATATTCAACATCTATCCAAGCTTCGACTTAATAATAAAGAAAATCTAACTTGAATACACACATCCTTCCAAAAAACATGATGTTGTTTAGTATTTTCTAATGAGAAAAAGTTTCAACATAGATCAAGACATTATCACCATGATACATAAACCTATTGACAATATATATCAAGAGATGATAAACGATCTAGTTCTACTAGAGAGTAACAAGGATCAATGTAATTCGAATTTAGAAGATAGTAGAAACTATATCTGTTATGGGACTTTTTCCCGTGAAAGAATTGTAATAAAGGAATATATAAATTTCAAAGTAATTAAGAAGCATTAAATTATAATGAAAGGGTGTGACTTTTGTAACCACCCTTAGGGTATTATTAAAAACCTGTAAATTAATAGAGAATGAGATAGGAGGCAGAGGAGAGGAATACAAAGAAGGATAAATTGAAAGGAGCACAAGAGAGGGGATAGTTAAGGTTTGGTGGTTGGGCATTGGGCATTGGAGAAGGAGCATACAGTGTGTGTCCAACTCGAGGTACAACAACACTCGGGAGTCTCCTGGCTAGGGTTGTGTTTATTTCATGTCGTGAAGGCATGTGGGGTTCTTTGTAAGAACCGTGTCCTCCTGGAGTGCTTCCTTGCCTGAAAACCCTAGGCCTGTAACTAATCCTTTGCGTGCCAGAAAGCAGCCTCTCCTTGATTTATAGATATGTATTTATCAATTTTTTTTTATAGTCATTGCCCTAACGTTTCACTGTTGCATATTATTATTAATGTTTTACTATTTGATTATTGATGTACATTAATGTTTATAAAAGTTCCTTCTTGAATATATTTTCTGCATAAATATATTGTTATGTTTTTAATGTTTATTTAATATAATTTGTGAGTAACTTATCTATTATTACATTAAATAAAATACTTTTTTTAAATGTATTAAATAATTGCACAAAAAACCTTATAATAAATTACCTTACTTTTAAAACTATTTACATTGGGTGAAAATTTGAATTACATTTGGTATCAAAGCCAAATCAATCTCAAACAATAAAAACAAATAAATCCTAATATTTAACTTGAAAGATTTTTTTTTTTCTCTTCTACGTATAACAATCAAATCAAATAAATATTGAAAATCACAATTGAAATTTGCAACTTATTGGCATAGTAAATTGATTTATGGACTGTTGCAATCGAAAACCAAGAACAATGCCAACCAAATTTACCTCCATGTAAATATGTTTCCATTTACGAACCATATTACATTAGCCAAATTAGAATTAAATCAAATGGTAGTTGTCATTGTTGCATATTATTAATTTGGAGTTTTGAATACATTCCCCTACAAGATTTAAGGATAGAAACACACAACACAGATTTTTAAATTTTCTCAATAAATACTAAAGGCGATCTGGAACTTCAAAACATGTTTTAAATACTTGAAACCAAATCAAAATTATTATAAAACCAACAAACAATAATCGTAAAATGTTGATTTACTTTTTTGAATGAGAATATTTACTGTGAACTTTAATTCAAATACCTTCAATAAAAACCATCTATAAAAGTATAAATTTCAAATTTTGCATCTACATTGAAACATGACTCCAGTTTTCTACATCAGCCACACGATTCAGTGGGATTCAATTACACCATTCCTGTCATCGGAATCAGCCTAGGGATATAATCACTGGCAAACAAATTCTTAAGAAAATTTTAAAAGAGCAATATAACACGGGAATATGTTGAAACATTTATTGCCTCATGTCTGAAAATAATATTCTCATTTAAAATGTTGCAAGTTTTTATTTATTTATTCCATCTCAAAAAAATTTACAACTCTAAACCCCATTTTTTTGGGAGATTATTAACAACAACCATTATTCTTGTAATTGCAAAGTGCGATAGGCTAGTTTATGATCTATGTGAGGTAAATGCTAAATGATATCCAGCTGCACCAACTCCATAACAAAATTGCCAGCATCACCGACTCCATAACAAAATTACCAGCAACACTTCAACTTTGCCAACAACAAAGAAGTTTGTTGGTGTGTTGTGCAATGCAAGTGGATAGAGTAAACACTAATATATCTATGCCAAAAACAATAAGAAGAGACCTGCAACACTAGTCTCATTGTCCCGAAAATACCAAAGAACTAGAAATTGTATCTTCTTAATAGATTGCTCCACATCTTGGAAACCCACTTATTTTATATAATGTATAAATAATGTCTATGAAGTCGTAGGTTACATCATGGGTCATAACCCTTAGGTCCTAGGATTACTTTTCTCTCAAAATTAGTAATATATTATGATATTAGAGTAAATTGGTTAAAATAATATAATATTTTACTAGATTTGGAACTAAAATGTTTCTCTTATTCTTAGACACGAGGACGTGCACAATTTTTACAGGGGGAGAAACTACCTCTAAAAATTTTAAATACCCATTACTCTTTCATAGTGGGAAAATGGTTATGTTTAGTTATGCCATATATGTGGGCTAGATTGTTCAAATACATTTAAAACTTCATTTAATGAAATGTAATCAAAGCTTTGACTTATCTTCACAATTTGCGATTCATCTCAAGGCTAATCATAATTTGGTACATAATTGTGGTATAGTCAAATTGAAAAATATTGTACTACACTATGAAAGAAATGGGAAAACCAACAAATAAAGTGTATATGGTCTCTTTAATTCACAAATCTATCTAGGGATTACTACTATATAGTTTTCTTGTAAATTTATCATGATTTTCCTATAAAACAACAATCTCTAACTATCATTAAAAGGTACCAATATCCTTGTCAAGTCTCATCTCATCAAACGTGGGTATACGTAAATCATCAAACATGGGTATAAGTAAATCATCATTATTCTAGACAAATCAACTTTTTAAACCAACCTTCATGCTTGGATTAAAATAAAGGAAGGATTAAACCTAATGTTTCTCTATGAAAAGGTTAATATGTTTTAATAATTTGATATTGTTTTAATATTGTTAAGATGCTTGGCAAGATCACCATATTTTCATTTATTTTGTACTTTGTTATTGGACTTGATCAACCCGATAACTTTTTACATGTTTTCCATTTGATATATGAAGGATATTCATGTAGACTAGAATGCATGAATATTGTCATATCATATTAGAATGTATGTTGAGTATATAGATTGTATTTTTATAAATTACGGGTGACCATATATATAAGACATGCATGGTAAGCGTCGTGTGCTCACAAAAGGAGCTACATGAACGATTAAAATGATTAAACACATAAACTATAATAAGTTCTTCAAATGCATGATATATTTTGAAAATGTCTATATAATTCTTATAAAAAAATTCATTAGAAAAATGATTATTGAACTTGTGTATTTAAAGACGAAACAAAAAGAATATTTAAAAGAGCTATGTGAATTAAATGATGAAAATAAAAATAGAAATAGAAAAATAATCAAGTATGCAAATATCTAGTTAATGACTACATGTTTCTCTTTGAGTTGTGATGCAGATGCATCTCTTTCTATTGAGGACAATAGCTAAATTATAAGGGGAGAAATGTTATGGGACTTTTTCCCGTGAAAGAATTTGTAATAAAGGAATATATAAATTTCAAAGTAATTAAGAAACATTAAATTATAATGAAAGGGTGTGACTTTTGTAACCACCCTAAGGATATTATTAAAAACCCGTGAATTAATAGAGAATGGGGGAGGAGGCAAAGGAGAAGAATACAAAGAAGGATAAATTGAAAGGAGCATAAGAGAGGGGATAGTTAAGGTCTGGTGGTTGGGCATTGGGCATTGGAGAAGGGGCATATAGTGTGTGTCCAACTCGGGGTACAACGTACGCTCGAGAGTGTCCTGCCTAGGGCTATGTTTATTTCATGTCGTGAAGGCATGTGGGGTTCTTTGTAAGAACCATGTCCTCTTGGAGTGCTTCCTTGCCTGAAAACCCTAGGCCTGTAACTAATCCTTTGCATGCCAGAAAGCAGCCTCTCCTTGATTTACATATATGTATTTATCATTTTTATTTATAGTCATTGCCCTCATGTTTCACAGTTGAATATTATTATTATTAATGTTTTACTATTTGATTATTGATGTACATTAATGTTTATAAAAGTTCCTTCTTGAATATATTTTCTGCATAAATATATTGTTATGTTTTTAATGTTTATTTAATATAACTTGTGAGTAACTTATCTATTATTACATTAAGCACATTACTTTTTCTAAATTCATTTTTCTAAATGTATTAAATAATTGAACAAAAAACCTTATAATAAATGATTAATAAATTACCTTAACTTTTAATACTATTTACATTGGGTGAAAATGTGAATTACAATATCTATAACTCCAATATTCTTTAACACATACAAATATTTTTAAGTAATAAATTACACTTGTATTTAAACTATTGTGTTCACAATATGATAACATTTCAATTCTTTCAATAATTCAATCAATACAATTCTACAAAATATGATTGGCTTAATACCTACCCAAGTCGTCAAAATATTATCAATCTAACAAAAGAAAAGAATATCTTTACCCAAATGATAACCATTTTTTTAAACATGTATTAAATATACATAATTGATAAATTGACAACCTAATTTTGATGATATCCTAAGATTATCTCAATGATATCAACATTACTCTTTGTTAACTATTACGTACTGAGCCCTAAAATAATAAATTAATAGTTATTATGCCGAAAGGCATCTACAATGATATCAAAATGTTTGTAAACAAAAATTCAATTTTGAAACAATTTGACATGCAAATGATGGGTAAATGCATGAAATATGACATCTTTTGGTTTTTGTGGAGGAGTTATTTTATTACGCCAAATAAAATAGAACCCTCGCCACTTGTCTCCAACTATATGAAATCGTTACATTCAAATGATAGTGGAAAAGTATCATAATATTTATCTTCTATTATAAGATATCTCTCGACATAATTTACCTATATTTTTTAAATATAGATATACTAGTACAAAATGAACTAAAACTAACAAAATGTTAATTTTGTTAGGATTTCCACAGATACGGAGAGGGGGGGGGGGGGGGGGTGAATCAGTATCTGACCAGTAATTAGAATTTCTTAACTTAAAACATGTAGAGCATATTATAACAGTGTACCGATATGCAAGAAATAATGCAATAAATAGAAATGAAAGTAACCACATAAGAAACACACCATAACACAATATTTTAGCGAGGAAACTCAGTGTGGGAAAAACCTCGGTGGGATTTGTGACCCACAATATTCACTTACTGGCCAATAAGGGAATATTACTTACAAGAGGGGCCTGCACATGTAGGAAGGCCAAGTGCCTAGAGCTCACTGCTCAATGGGAAGTCTCACTGACTTACAATGTGGATTATACAAATCCAATGTCTTGTACTACTTTACAATAGCATCTATAATGCCAGATTCAGTACCGGTTTCTGCTCTACTTCTTACATAAACCCTTAACCTATATTTCGCATAATAGGCCTGCCTAATTATATTTCCTCACTTCTACAAAATGTCTATAATGATCTCTCTTATATATAAGAGTCATTTTACAACTTGCCAAGTTGGCTTACAAAGTTTTTACAATAATAAACAAAATATAATATATCAAAAATTCTGTTGGCCTCTATGTCGGTATGCTTCCTTTCTCTACTGGTGTCGGTGGTCTGAGTGTCGGTGTAGAGTGTGATATGTTGATGCCGGTGTAATGCCTTGTCGGTGCCATAGGATTGTAAGGTTGTCATCAATGACAAAACCTTCAATCACCTTCAATGTCTCATTGGAGTGTGCATATGCCAACAATCTCCCCCTTTGGCATTGATGGCAACACTCATGAGAAAATTCAAAAGTGTATCCAAAATTGTAATCCAAAAATGTGTTACCAAAAAAAATGGTTGCTCCCCCTAAGCATATGATTCCTGTGATATTGGATTTTCTCATACCACTACTCCCCCTTTGGCATCAATGACAAAGGTTGTCAAGATGTCAATAGAGTCGTAGTCTCAACCTTGTACCTGTGTGGTCACCATCTGGAATATATACACCAAAATTAAGTTTATACTCTCCATTAATTTCTTAGTGTCCTTTATAGTTGTATCTGTTCTTTGAACTGTACCGGTGAGGAGCTGCATATGCTCTGCCGGTGTTCTCTGTCCCTGTATCAGTGCCTCAGATATTTCCTTCCATAATGATGCTAGATAGTCCAATCTTGGACTCAGTTTTAGTCTCAAATTATTTGTCTTATCCACTATTCTCTCCTTTTCTCTTCCTAGCTTAAGTAGCTCTTCCTCAAAAGTTGTTATATTCTGTTCAAAAACTGATAATGTATCAGGTGAGTTAACAAAACTGTCAGCAAGTTTATTGATTTCATCCTATACCTTGCTCATCTTCTTATCTATGTCTACTGTTAAAATTTTTGTCTTGCAGGTGTCTTTGTACAGAGTTTTGTATTCTTTCAATAAGTTACATAGTTCCGGTAAAAGTGTGTCAAATTCTCTAGTACACTTCTTTATCTGATTTTCAAAGAATTTTTGCTTTTCAATTTCTACCTTGTTCTTCAATGTCTCTTCCTTTATTTTCTCAATAGTCACTGTGTTCTCAGTGATGTATTTACACAAAGTATCAAGTTGTCCTAAAGAACCCTTATTGTCTATGTTACAGTTAGGAGCTATTACCTTCAAAATTGGGATTGTATCATCTATAGCTTTATAAACCTGTGAACTACAATCTGTTATCCTTTTGATAGAATCTAAAAGTACTTTTGTTACATTAGTTGATTTATAGCCTACTGATGAGGAACCAACACTCTGAATACCGTCGGTGGTAGAAGTAACCAAGCTTGTTGTGACCTCTGGTAGGTCAGTCTGTGTTTCCATTTCTTTAAGCAATGGTTTTTGATCTTCTCCTATTGCCGGTGGAGTTGTTTCCATGTGACTCTGTTCCTGTACCTGTTCTGGAGCTTATTGCTCTTCTTGTCTCTCTGTTTGTTGCTTTGTCTTAGTCTCAGTCTGAGTCTCTACCGGTTGCTCTTTGTTATCATCTATCGGTTTATCTTGAGTTTGATCAGTTTGCTCAGTTACCGGTGGCTTACTAGCCATGTCTATTTTACCAGTTGTATCTTTATCTACCACAATGTTAATCTTTTGTGTATCAACATCCACTGTGTATAAGACTTCAGGATTAGGATTTATATCACGTTCATTCATACTTTCAACTGTCGGTTGATCTTTTGTAATAGTTGTTGTTACCAGTGGAGTGATCAAAGGAGGTGGGGGTAAGTTGTCTTTTACTTTGATACTAGGAGGTCCAACAACTTTTCCTTTACCCTTGTCCTTGTTCTTCTGATATACCTTTATAGGTTTGTGGCTCATGTACTCTTCCTATTTTTCTTTTTCAACTAGGAATGTATCCCATGCATTTTATGTTTCTTTAGTCACCTCATTAACTCTTCCAACCATTAATGCAATATGCAAGTGTGCAGTAGAGAGTACTGACCAGTTGGCTTCTGCAGTTAAATCATCTATTTCTTTAGGTGAGTTCACCGAGTAAACAACAAGTAATTTTTCTATCTTTATTTTCTTGTCAAGCTCTACAACAACTTGTCTTCTTGCTTCCAATCTTTGAAATAATTCATTTGGTACTTCATCTGCCACTTCCATCAAAAATTTCTTATACATGTCCATGTGCAAAATAACACTGTTCTCAACTTGTTCTTTTTCATCTGTTGTCAGAGTATCATACAATTTCTCTATATTCTTTAGTTTCCCTTCCTCTGTAATTTCATTTAGCAATATGTCAAGAGGGGTTAGGTTTTGTAGAGTCCTCTTCTTCTTATTTGGTGTTAGCTTCTTCTTTGGCGTAGTTTTCTTAACCGGAGATCTCACTGCTTGTTGTTTCTGTCTTCTTCTCCTAGGTGAGGGTGTGGTTGTCGGTGAAGGATCTCTTTTCCTTACAATTCTCTTGAAAGTTGCAGGCATGCCATTCTCCGAAGAAGTGCCTACCGGTGATAGGTGAGTTTCAAGGTTGTAAAGTTCCTAACTCTTCCTCAGTGATACCGGTTTGTTTCATCACATCTTCTTTAATGGCCTTTGCCTGTCTAGAACCTCTTCTCACAACTGCTTCAACCTTTTTCACTCTCTCCTTAGATTGAATTTGTTTTTCTATGGTCTTAGCACTACCAAATACTTCTTCCTTTGGTTCATTTGGTGCTTCTAGAAGTGCTTTAGCATAAGTTTCAATGATAAGGTCATCAGTCTCATAACTCATTTCTGTTACCCAAATTGTCCTTGGGATGACTGCTTCTATCCATATCTCATCCTTTTTTATTACAAATCATATGTTATCTTTATACTTGTCAACAATTTTCTGTGACAATCTGATTCTCTTCTTCATGTTGGCCTTTAATGCTTGAAAGTGTTCATGGATATTCTTTTCTTTGTCTTCACCCATGTTGTTGAATAGTTCTGATAACTGTTTATCTACCGGTATATCAAATCCAAGTTCTTTATAGCCTATACCAGGAACCTGTTTGGTTATGTGTAGCATCAAGCATACAAGTAGATTTCCAAACCTAAAAGTTCCTTTCTTATCTCTCTTGATCTTGCCTAAGTTGTCATCAACTCATCTTTTAACCATTCACATATGTCAATTTTCACATTGTCGGTAATCATGTCATAAGCACTCTTAATGCATAAAATTGAAACCGAGTTAAGTTTATTTGCATGAGTGGCTTTATACCCTAAAATCATGCTGATAAATCTCACATTTATGTTGGTAACATCATTGACTCTCAAGGACCTTTTGTCAGATGTTGCACCAGTTAGATTAGTTACTAGGTCATTTGAGACCTTTTTAGTCTTGTCGGGCCTTTTATCGGTTGAGGGTAACCCTATCACTGCTTTGACAGCTTCCTTGGTAATTTTGTGAATTGCATCTACCCAGAAAAATTCACCATGTACCTTGCTTAAGACTATCCTAATCACATCCTTGGGAAATTCAGGAATGCAGAGGATTTCAGTAAATCCTAGGGTTTCAATGACTTTGTGTTCCGGTTTTACATTTCCGGATTCATCACATATGACAGATTTATACATTGTTTTGATTTCTTCATTTCCTAATTCCTCTATGTTGCAATGGATGTAAATTCTGGGGTCTTCAGCATAGACAACTCCTTTTGGAATTTGAGAAAAAGCACCCACAATATCATCTTTCTTTGCTACATCAGGAACTAATTGAAACACAGGCCTAGGGCATTTTATAACCTCGACTACAGTAGGGTTTGCTATATATTCAAGTGCAGAGGTGGATGCCATGATGATAAATACCTTTTTCTGCCTTTGGATGGATTGATTGCTTGAAGTGCTTCGCCTCTTTGCTTGAAATCCCTTAGCTTTGCAAATATCGCTCTCTTCGAATGTTTGAAATCTCGGTGAAGTGAAATGGAGCCAAAACCGCGAATTTATAATGTTTATTTGCCATCTACCACATTTAATGCATGTCGGTTAAGTAGTCACTTAACATTGTCCATCGGTAATGAAAAAATTTCCAACTTCTCATCTCTAACCGAGGGAATAATAGCATATGTCTCATTTATTGCCAAACCCTCAAAGAAGATTTTCTTCAGTTTGATGAAGAACTTCCTGTCGGTGGAGTACTTGTTTGTCTTGCCAGTGAAGCATTGATTGGTTCTACCGGTGGAGGAGTATTCCCAACATTTAGATCAACTTTTCTAATCCATTGTTTTGAGAATTCTTGCTTAACCTCTTCAACTTTTTCTTTCCCTTTCAAGCTAGAACTTTTGTTGTCTGTCGGTGATCCTTTACTTCTATAGAATTTCGCAATATGCCCAATCTTGTTACATGTATAACAAGTCACATTATTTTTCTGAATAGCTTTGCCATAACCTATGCCGGTTTGTGTTCTACATTGATTAGATAAGTGTCCAAATCTTCCACAAACATAACATCTTACATTCATTCTACAATTTTCAGAGTTGTGACCAACTTTGTTACATTTTGAACATTGACCGGTGGGTGTGTTGATGTTCTGATAATTTCTAGATCTACATTGATTTGCTCTATGCCCATACTTATTACAGTTAAAGCATTTTCCATTGAATTTATACACATTAGGTTGTCTTACCGGTTTGCTGTGATCCCGAGTGTTTGCAGTACCAGAGCTTTCTCCTGCTTCAAAGCCAATTCCACAAGTATCACCATTAGGTTTCTGAATCTTCAATAAGTCACCAAGTTCTTCTGAGCTTTTCTTGAGTTTGTCTTTGTGTTGATTTGCAATATCCAATTCTCTTTGTAAGATCTCTTTTTGTCTCATCAGTTCATTTGAGTCATTCTGTGTATGCATCAAATCTAGCTTCAATAGGTCATTTTCATAGCTAAGTCTTGTGGTCAATTCTTCTTCATTCTTTTTCCTATCTTCAGTTTCTTTGCAGTATCTCATGGTCATATCTTGTATCTCATTCTTCATTGTTATGTTCTCCAGTTTCAGCTTGCTTATCTCATCATTAAGTAATTCCTTTTCATCATTCTCATTTTGCAACTTTTCACATAATTCTCTTCTCTTGTTTCTTGCAATGGTAAAATTTTCTTGAAGTGCTTGAATGATATCCTGAGCTGCCTTTAGATCATCTTCAAGTTTGATATTCTTTAACTTTTCTGTATCAAAGTCTGAAAGAGCTGCTTCAAGTTGCTTCATCAGATTTTCCATGTCTACCAATGTCAAGATATTCCTCAAGCTGTTAGGCTTCTGAAAATAGAGGACTAGGCTATGATACCAATTGTTAGGATTCCCATAGATACTGAGAGGGGGGGGTGAATCAGTATCTGACCGGTAATTAGAATTTCTTATCTTAAAACATGTAGAGCATATTATAACAATGTACCGATATGCAAGAAATAATGCAATAAACAAAAATGAAAGTAACCACATAAAAAACACACCATAACACAATATTTTAGCGAGGAAACCCAGTGTGGGAAAAACCTCGGTGGGATTTGTGACCCACAATATTCACTTACTGGCCAATAAGGGAATATTACTTACAAGAGGGGCCTGCACATGCAGGAAGGCCAAGTGCCTAGAACTCACTGCTCAATGGGAAGTCTCACTGACTTACAATGTGGATTATACAAATCCAATGTCTTGTACTGCTTTACAATAGCATCTATAATGCTTGATTCAGTACCAGTTTCTGCTCTGCTTCTTACATAAACCCTTAACCTATATTTCGCATAATAGGTCTGCCTAATTATTTTTCCTCACTCCTACAAAATGTCTATAATGATCTCTCTTATATATGAGAGTCATTTTACAACTTGCCAAGTCGGCTTACAAAGTTTTAACAATAATAAACAAAATATAATATATCAAAAATCCTGTCGGCCTCTGTGCCGGTATGCTTCCTTTCTCTGCCAGTCCGGTGGTTTGAGTGCCGATGTAGAGTGTGATCTGTTGATTCCGATGTAATGCCTTGCCGGTGCCATAGGATTGTAAGGTTGCCATCAATGACAAAACTTTCAATCACCTTCAATGTCTCATTGGAGTGTGCATATGCCAACAAATTTAACTATAATTATCTTTGATAATCGAATAAATTAACAAGTATGTAATACAAATGAATAGTGTACCCAAGTCTCTCATATTTTCCACTATTACTAAAGACTATCGAATCATTCTCTAGGCAACTTTGACTCTTGATGATATTTAAAAGGAAATAGGAAATAAAGAAACACATTTATATAAACCAATATCCAAGCATAAAGCTATAGCTTTTCTAAGCTTCGACATCAATAAAATACGCATGCAAAAAAAATAAAAAAATTTGAATAATGGCTTTTGATTCCTAATCATTAGCTATTTCTACATGAATGAACAAAATATAAATTTCTATTACTAATAACAAAAATAATGACAAGGTGGAAAATTATCCTTTGGTTGAATCATTGAGATGCGAGGACAAGAAATTAAGGGATTTAGTTAAGATTTGGACTCATACTTTACGATACTAAAGATAATTAAAAGTTATGAATACATTCAAGGCTCGACTCAAAATCACAAGCTAAGAATATACAATCTGTCATTATAATTTCCCTATCAAATCTAATCTCAAGAAATGCCTTAAGGCAGGAGTTCATAATATGTTTTAATCAATATTCTAGACACATATTTAAATAATGCAGGGGCAATTTACTTAATCATAAATTCATAATGATTATGAACATATTCAACTTAACGTTTTGAGATTATCAAGATGATGTAACAAAATAATATTTAGGTTACCGAAAAATATACTTAAGGTTTCAAAATATTAACAATATAATATATTTATCATTTGAGTTGATATTTCTTACAAGATAAATTTAAATAACCATGAAATATTATTATGTTTGCAAAAAACTAATCCTTGAAATCTTATTTTATGTTTAGATGTAAAGAGGGTCGTGACATCCTCCCCCTTCTTAGTTTTTGCATCATCTCGATGAATTCAATAATGTTATAATATTAATCAATATCATCATTGCTCCAAATGCAAGGTTGTCAAAATTCATAAGTGCCTCTGATTTCATAATTGTATGGTTCATATGTTTTACAAATAAATTATCACTTGCATAAGGTTATAACTTTAATAAACATGACCTATAATCCTTCATTGGTGGTCCATGTCTAATTCCAACAAGAAAACATCACAAGGCAAAAAATATATTTTTTTATAGGCTATTAAAAAATTAATCACTATTCTTATAAAATATGGAGGATGCACTATTATGCACAAATAAATTAATTTTTAGAAACTTTCAAATATTTGAAATTTATTGGAAAAGTTTTTCCTTTCTAACTAAAATAAAATCTAAACTTCTTTTTCGCAACATTTAAAATAAAAAATTCACACTCAATCATTAATTTAATTATTTATTAGTGCCTAAGTGATTGTGTGTGCATTTTATGTTAGAGTTCATCAAATTAAATATTCTTCAAAATATTTATTCTTCACTACATAAGGTTCATTTGCATCAAGTTTTAAATCATCTCTCTCAAAACATTAATTTTTTACTTAAAGATATTTAGGTACACTCATGTTGAAATATGACTTATAGTGATAGGAGATAAAATAATGATTGTATGTTTGAAAATGAAACACTTCCAAGTCATTTCATAAGTAAGAATCACTACTTTCTTATCTCTTTAACTTGGTTTATATATCTAGATTATCTACATCCTTTCATTTATTAATATATTGAAAATAGGGTATATCTTTCATTAAATGAGAATCAAGCTATCTTTTTAAAAAAATTCATACAATCTCACATAAAGAACAAGTTATTCTTATCATTCATACCTTTCACATGTGACACTATATAAGTGCATGTGCATTTATCATACATGACTAATTGCAACTAGCCTAAAGAGTTCGTGTCATCTATAAAATATATCCATCTCATCGTAACATGCATTATAGCACAAAATATATACAATTGACCTTTACTTCATGAAGTGACCAATATATTATCAAGACAACATCAATGCATTGAAATCAAAACACACTGTTAGGATTGATGATAGTCCCAAAGATACTAAGAGAGGGGGGGGGGGGTGAATCAGTATCTAACCGGTTAACATAATATTTGACCTTATTAAGTATTTTGCATTCTAAAACAATGTACCGCTAAACAAGAATTAATGCAACGAGTATGAAAAATAAAGACAACATAGAAAGCATACCATAACACAAGATCGAGGAAACCTGGTGTGGGAAAAACCTCGGTGGGATTTGTGACCCACAATATTCACTCACTGGCCAATGAATGGATATTACTTACAAGAGGGGGCTGCACATGCAAGAAGGCCAACTACCTAGAGATGACTGCTCAATTACAAAAGGAAGTCTCACTAACTTACAAAATGGATTATGGAAATCCAATATAATGTACTACTACAAAACAACATTTGCTATGCCAGGTTCAGTAACGGTTTAAGCTCAAACAATAACCAAAAACCCTTATACAAAATCTGCCTTAATATTCGCTCATCATGTTCATCCCATCTCTTTCTATCCAAATGATTTACAAGATCTCATACTTATATATGAGTCTATTTACAATATGTCATGTCGGCTTACAAAAGATATTATAATATACAATAAACAAAACTTTATTCCTATCAACTGGGATGCTGGTGAACATTGTTGTCGGTGTCGGTGTCGGTGCCTGAAGATATCCACAATGTTGTCGTTAAGTTGCCATCAATGACAACACCTTCAATCACCTTCAATTCTCATTGGAGTGTGCAATGCCAACAATCTCCCCCTTTGGCATTGATGGCAACACTCATGAGAAAAATCCAAAAACTGTATCCAAAAAGATGAAGTCCAATTTTTTTTCCAAAATGTGTGCTCCCCCTCAGCAGATGATATCCTCTGATGACCATTTTTCTTTGTCCTACTACTCCCCCTTTGACATCAATGACAAAGGTTGTCAAAATTGCCAAATGAGTACAGTCTTCAATTTGAACCTTGTAACCGGTTGGTTACAATCTAGAATAAGTCTGCTAAAACCAAATTCAAGCTCTGAGTAAACCTATTACTATCCTTCAAAGTTGCCTCTGTTCTCTGAATAGTATCGATGAGATGATGCTTGCTCTTTCGGTGTCTTCTATCCTTGAATTAGTGCCTCAAATATCTCTTTCTCTAGAGAGATGAGGTTATCTAACTTTGGATTGAGTCTACATTTTAGCTCTTTGGCTTTTCCCTTTAACCTTTCCTTCTCTTTCTCTAACTTCTCCAGTTTTTCCTCAAATCCAATAATTTCTTATTCAATAACTGATATAGGTTCAGATGAACCAATGATATTATCAGCTATGTCATTAATCTCCTTTTGAACTTTGTTGATTTCCTTGTCAATATCCACTGTCAAAAGATTTGTCTTACAAGTGTCTTTGTATAGTTCCTTGAACTCCGTAATTGTTTTATTCAGTGTCAATGTGTTATGTGCACTTCTTTATTGTTTCCTCAAAGAATTTCTCTCTTTCCTTCTCCATTTTCTCCTTAAATGATTCTTCATTTATTTGATCTATAGTCAGTATATTGCCAGTAATGTATTTAGACAATGTGTCTAACTGACCTAAAGAATCCTTATTATCTACATTGCATTTGGGTGCAATTAACTTAAGAATAGGAACTGTATCTTCTATTTCCTTATAGGCCAATGCATTATAATCTGTAATTTTCTCTATTGAATCCAAGAGTACTTCAGTCACATTGGTGGGTCTAAATTTTGTCATTGAAGTACTGGATGTCTGGCCAATTACCTTCATAATCTTTGTGCTGCCGGTGGGAGTAACCACTTTGCTTGTCTCGACCTCTGGTGGGTCAGTCTATGTTTGCATTTCCACTAGAAAATGTTTTGACTTTTCAGTGGTTGTCGGTGGCACTGTCTTAGTGTGTACCTATGAATTAACCTGTTTCTCTGCTCGTGTCTCTGCCTGTTTTACAGTGTTATCTGCCGATATCTCTGTTTGTTTTTCTGCATTGTCCACTATCGGTATCTTAGATGTTGTCTTTGTTGGTTTCTCAATGCTTGCATTAGTGTTATCAGTAACCATGCCACTAACCAAGGGATCAACTGAATGTTCATTTTTCTCTGACCTCTATGTTTGAGTCTCAACCCCAATCTCGATGTTTTTAGTCGGTGATCAGTAGCAACATCATTTTTATTTTCCTCAGTGCTTTCCTTATCAAGTACAATGTTAACCTCCTGGGTGTCAATGTTCATCGTGTACAAAATTTCAGCCTCGGGGTTTGTGTCTTCATGTGGTGTTTCCACATTCTCAGTAGTCGGTGTACTGTCAGTCTGTACCGATGGAGTAACTGAAGATGGTGGTAGGTTATCAGTCACTTTTATATTGGGTAGTCCACCTACCTTGCCTTTTCCCTTGTCCTTTTGATATACCTTGAAAGTTTTAGGTTTGTTCAGTTCTTCTTGTTTTTCTTTCTCAACAAAGAAAATATCCCATTTGTTAGTTGTCTCTTCTAAAATTTCATTAACTCTGCCGACCATTAGGCTCACATGTCGGTGTCCGCTTGAAAAGACTGTTCTATTTGCTTCATTGATTAGTTCATCAATTTCTTCAACAGATTTTACTGGATGTACAGCTAGCAATTTCTCAATTTTAATTTTCTTGTCAAGCTCCTAATTGCTAACCTCTTAGCATCTAACCGCCTATACAATTCACTAGGCAAATCATCTACAACTTCTATTAAAACTTTCTTATATATGTCAATATGTAGGATGATGCTATTCTCTATACTTTTTTTTTCCTCATTTGTGAATGTATCATACAATTTTCTTACATAGGATAAATTATCATCATCTGTTATTTCATTCAGCAAGTTGTCCAGTGGTGGTATGACCTATTTTTGCTTTCTCTTTTTAGGTGTCAGCTTCTTTGTCGGTGGTCTCATTGCATGTTGCTTTTGCCTTGGTGTTCTAGTTTTCTTGGGAGGAGGAGAGGGTACCGGTGAGGGTTTTCTCTTCCTATCCACTCTTTTGAATTCAACAAGAATTTCACTTTCTGATGATGTACCAACCGGTGAGAGATGAGCCTCCGGTTGTAATCCTTCTAAGTCACTTTCCTTTATACCAGTGATATTCATGACATTTTCCTTAATTTCCTATACTTGTTTAGATGCACTCCTTATGTATTTTTGTCTTCTCTTTCTTTGTTTCAATGTTTGTACATCACTTTCTATTGATTGTGCATTCCCAAAAACCTTTTCTTTCGGTTCTCTAGGGACTGCTAATAGGGCTTTGGCATATGTTTCAATTATGTTTACATCAGCCTTGTATCCCATCTTTGATACCCATACAGTTCTAGAAAGAACTGCCTCCATCCATATTTCATCCTTCTTAATTAAAAAACAAATTTCCTTTTCATATTTATCTACAATGCTTTGTGGTAATCTTTCTCTTGTTTTCATTTTTTCTTTGAATGCTTGGAAATACTCAGTGATATTGTTGTCCTTATCTGTCCCCATACCAGAGAAGATAACTAACAGTTGTTTGCCTACCGATATATCAAAACCAAAGTCTTTCTTGCCAATACCGGGAACCTCCTTTGTAAGATACAACATTAAATATACAAGAAGATTGCCAAAACGGAAAGTACCTTTCTTGTCTCCTTTTATCTTCTTTAGATTATCAATCAACTCATCTTTTAACCACTCACATATATCTATCTTTGCATCACTGTTAACCATATCATATGCACTTTTAATACAAAGACTGGAAACACAGTTGAGACGATTTGCATGGGTGGCCTTATAACCTAAAATCATACTTATGAATCTAACATTCACATCTTTTACATCATTCACTCTCATGGATCTGTTGTCATAGGTTGCTCCTGTTAATGTCATCACTATGTTATTAGGAACCTTTTTAGTTTTATCTGGCCTGCTACAGGTGGAGGGTAAGCCAGTCACTGCCCTAACTAGTTCCTTAGTGATTTTACAAACAGAGTCTAGCCAAAAGAATTCACCATGAACTCTACTAAGCACAATCCTTACTACCTCCTTAGGAAATTCCAGGATGTCAAGGATTTCCACAAAACCTAAAGTTTCAATAATCTTATGTTCAGGTTTCACAATTCCACTTTCATCACATATAACATTTTATACATTTTCAATATTTCTTCTGAACCTAATTCCTCAATGTAGCAATGAATATATATTCTAGGGTCTTTTGCATATGCAACTCCTTTAGGGATTTTTGAAAAAGCTCCTAGGGTATCATCCTGTTTTGCTATCTCAGGGATAATCTTGAAAACGGGCCTAGGGCGTTTAACTACTTCCACAATAGTAGGGTTTGCAATAAATTTCAGAGCAGAGGAGGAGGCCATTGATAAATACCTTAATCTATCTGATAGGTTTGGATGCTTGAATTAACTTGCTTCACTTCTCGCTTTGGATGCCTTCGCTCGGATTTTTGCGCTCTTAGGAAGTTTGAATGCTCAGTGAATGAAAAAGAGGGAAAATCACTTATTTATAATGTCTTTTCCTCCAACAATCGCAATAAATGCTCGCTAGTTAAGTGAAACTTAACACATCTGCCAGTAGAGAAGAAGTCCATCTTATCACCATCAACTGAGGGTAAACTTGCATGATTTTCAATTTGTTGCAATACCCCCAAGGGTTACTTTTAGTTGGATGAAGAGTCTCTTGCCGGTGGAGTAATACTCTGTTCTACCAACGAAAGAATAGTCTCATCAACATTCTGATCTATCTTTCTAATCCATTATCTTGGAAATTCTTTCTTTACCTCATCAACCTTCTCTTTGCCTTTCAAACTGGATCCTTTATTATTTTTCGATGAAGTCTTGCTTCTACAAAATTTTGCAATATGTCCAATCTTGTTACAAACATAACAAGTCACATTGTTTTTATGAATAGCCTTTCCATATCCTATGTCGGTTTGTGTTCTACATTGATTAGATAAGTGCCCAAATCTTCCACAAACATAACATCTTACGTTCATTCTACAGTTTTCTGAATTGTGACCAATTTTGTTGCATTTGGAACATTGACCAGTGGGTGCATTAATGTTCTGATTGTTTCTAGATCTACACTGATTTGCTCTATGACCATACTTGTTATAGTTAAAGCATTTGCCATTAAATTTGTAGGCATTAGGTTGTCTTACTGGTTTACTGTGATCATGATTGTTTACAGTACCGGAACTTTCACCAACTTCAAATCCAAGTCCATTAGTGTCTCCATTAGGTTTCTGACTTTTCAGCATACCATCAAGTTCTTCTGAACTTTTCTTGAATTTCTCTTTATGTTGATTATCAGTAGCCAACTCATTTTCCAAAATTTCCTTCTTCCTCATAAGTTTAGTTTTATCACGTTCCATGTGAATCAGATCTGTCTTTAACATATCATTTTCATGACTGAGTCTTAGATTTTCATTTCCAGCATCATTGAGTCTTCTAGTCAAGTCATCTTCATTCTTCTTTCTGTCTTCAATGTCTTTACAAAATCTCATAGTCATGTCTTGCATTTCATTCCTCAAGGTCATGTTTTCTTGCCTCATCTTGCTTACAAGATCATTAAGAGTTTCCTTTTCATCATCATTACTCTGCATCTTCTCATGAAGTTCTTTTCTCTTATTTCTAGCAACAGTGAGATTCTCCTAAAGTCCTTGAATGAATTCTTGTGCAGTCCTCAGATCATCTTCAAGTTTGATATTCTTCAACTTCTCTGCATCATAGTCCACAAGAGATCCTTCTAATTGCTTTCTTAAATTCTCCATCTATACCGGTGTCAGAATCTTCCTCAAGCTGTTAGACTTTTGAAAATATAGGACCAGGCTCTGATACCAATTGTTAGGATTGATGATAGTCCCAAAGATACTGAGAGGGGGGGTGAATCAGTATCTAACCGGTTAACATAATATTTAACCTTATTAAGTATTTTGCATTCCAAAATAGTGTACCGATAATTAAGAATTAATGTAGTAAATATGATCAATAAAGACAACATAGAAAGCACACCATAACATAAGATGTTTAATGAGGAAACCCAGTGTGGGAAAAACCTCAGTGGGATTTGTGACCCACAATATTCACTCACTGGCCAATGAATGGATATTACTTATAAGAGGGGCCTGCACATGTAGGAAGGCCAACTGCCTAGAGATCACTACTCAATTACAAAAGTAAGTCTCACTGACTTACAAAATGGATTATGGAAATACAATATAATGTACTGCTACAAAACAACATCTACTATGCCAGGTTCAGTAACGGTTTAAGCTCATACAATAACCAAAAACCCTTATAAAAAATCTGCCTTAATATTCGCTCATCATGTTCATCCTATCTCTTTCTATCCAAATGATTTACAAGATCTCATACTTATATATGAGTCTATTACAATATGCCATGTCGGCTTACAAAAGATATTACAATATACAATAAACAAAACTTTATTCTTGTCGACTGGGATGTCGGTGAACATTGTTGTCGTTGTCGGTGAAGTGCCTGTCGGTGCCGTTGCCGGTGCCAATGCCTGAAGATATCCACAATGTTGTCGGTAAGTTGTCATCAATGACAACACCTTCAATCACCTTCAATTCTCATTGGAGTGTGCAATGCCAACACACACTTCATTAAACATTAACCACATGGGGCATTCACACAATCTCACAACTAAATAATTCACATTCATGTAATGCATCTCACAAATTTTATCATTCACACCAATATGCATGTTACTTCACATCACACTTCGTATAATGTACAACATCTTCTAACACTTCACAAGAGTAAGAGATGTAGTTTAATCTTAATAGTAATATAAATCTAGGATTGGCTCATTCTCTGCATTTTATTCCCTTGTACATTCTATTAGTGTTCATCATAGTCATGATAGAGGACAATACATCATGAGACTATTAGCATACAACACATAGACTAACCACCATAAAGATTAAAAAAATGTCCAAAAAAAAAATTATAAATTTTAACTTTGAATCACAATTTGCACATAAATTCAACAATAAATAAAGTTTGACCAAAGGTCAAAAAATAGATAGATGAAAATTTTTGGTGACTAGAATAATATAAGAAATTTTAAAATTTCAATGAACTTTATTATAGTTAGAAATTCAACAATAACAAAAATAAATTTTTAAAATTGAAAAATATTTTCATATGAACTCAGTGACTAACATTAGTCATGTTGAGGGAGTAAAGAGTTACATGACACCTTTAAGAGTAGAAGTATAAAAATTCAATCACACTTTTATAAAGAAAATGGTCAACACTAATCCAACTTTTTAACTTGAATCAATAAAAATTGACATATATCTATTGAATTATAAAAGGATGTAAACTAATAAAATGTATTTTTTAAATTATATTTTATGTTTTACTATTTTAAAAAATACTTTTTTATTATAATATAATTTTTAATGAAATTGACACTATCATTTAGTTGATGATAAAATGCTGAAAAATAAATTTACATGGAATGACACTCTTTATATGGTAAATTTTATTTTTACCTTTCAATTACTTAGTAGAAACTTGACCTTAATTTTTCTTACTATTATATTCACCAAGTGCTTGTATATCTGTCATTTCTCATTCTCTTAGCTTGTGCCTCCTCCCACCAAAGTGTTGAATGAATTTTTTATTTTGTTTGGCCAATCTTCACCATTTTTTTGTCCTCCACATCATCAAATTAAAATTATTCCTCCACTTGTATTATCGAAACTATTAATTCATATGGTTCCAAACTTCCCGAGAATCTTGATAAATCCATCCTTTCTCTTTTTTTTAATATCGAGGATAGCTATTTTTAACCTTCTTTCTCCAACATCCATTTCTAAATTTTTCTTTCCCAACTTAATGTCTTTCCATATCTACTCCTTCATCTTCATTGTCAATATCTTTGGGTGCTTTTCCCCTTATTATTCCACCTTCTAGTGCATATATCCTTGATTACACACCTTTGAGTTTCTGCAGTACCTTATCTATCCTTCCTACTTCTACTACCTATGCTAATATTCTCCTTGGTGGCATCTTGTTCCCCAAATCTCTCTTCCTTCTTCTTATTGTAGTCCTCTTGGCTATAGATATTGTTTTTTTGTAGGAACACACCCATAGTCATAACTCCTAGGGCTTCATTAATCCCAATACAAACTCACAATTTTCATTCCCAAATTTTTAGTTATGCTTTGATACTACGATGATGACACCCACACTATTGTAGGTGCCCCAAAACTTTCCAACGTTACATGGGCTTAAACACTTCTTATAGAGATAATTGGTTACCTATAGAGGTCAAAAATAGCTACAAGAGCTAGAACTATGCTTTATAAATAGTAAATGTGCTATAGGGATAGGAAAATTAATGTTGTAGGGTTTTTAATCATTCAATGACAACTAATGAAATACCCTGGTGTTCATACACATAGAAAATAACCTATCAATTGGACAATATAATAATAAATTCTTATCATTCATAAAACACAGTTCAATAGATAAATAAATTTAAAAGAGAAATATTTTGCTACATTCAAATATAAAATAGTCTTTTATGGTTATTTGTAGAATAATGACATTTCTTTGAATTGCTAGATAAAAACATGTGAATCCTTTATTCTTCCATTTTGTTGTTTTCCCTCAAATTCTTCATTGTTCTCTTTGTCTTATTCTCTATCATCTATATTTCCTCTTGTTGCTCCTTCTTGTTGTCCTTCCCTTTTCTTACCTTTCTTATCTTCTTTTTCCTCCAAAAATCACTCCAAGAACTTGATTCTTCTAGTACAAATCCCACCTAAACTACTCCAAAACTCAAAACCCCTTCATAAATATTCAACCACTCCTTTCCAAGCTTCAAAAATCTATCCTATACCTCCACCCTACTAGTCATAAATGCATAAATGAGACTTTACATAGGTAGTTATTGTCCCAAATAGCCATAAAATTTTAAAATTACAAAAAATTCAACATGCACATGGCAATGGGTGAAAGATTTTTTATTTTATTTTATTTTTAAATATAGTGCTTTAATTTATGATGTCCCTACATTAAACTTGGGCATTATTTTTCTACTAGCTAGTTGTCCATAGCCTTGATAGAAATTACACTAGTCACCAAAATAATGGAGTTATTGTGATGTATCATATACAAGTATTATATGCCTTTTTGTTCTCTCTCTTTTTAGTTCATATGTTTTTCTTTCTTACTTGACCCTCTTTTTTAATCACTCTCAAATCTTAGGCTTATTAAAATTATTTATAGTCAGTGAGTCACAATGGTAATTGTTTTTTTTTTAAATGTGACATATAGGGTTTTTACTTGATAGTAGACTCATCACATTCTTCTCTTAAAAGCCTCTAAATGTTTTTTATTACTTTAGTAGGGAAGAGGCCCTGAACCTTCATAAAACAATAGAACTAGAGAGCAACAATACAATCACTAGCATCAAATAGCCAGAAACCCATAAGCACAAAAATGACTCACAAAAGTAATAAAAAACTAGCATATCCAGATTTAACTAAACATAATAACCCTCTCTAGTCTCCTTTTATCCATAATATAACTACTAGCATATAATTGAAAAGATTCCATAATAGTATCAAATTACTTAAACCAAATAGAAACACCCAACATAAGGCACACAAGCCTGGGTATGTGCAAGATCATGGTGTGCCAAAACAGGCCCTTAAGTAGCAATGAAATTTCAGAAAATCAGAGTTATGCAACTTGACATGAAAATTTGAATAAGTTGTGAACATTATTTTTAAAATATGTAAGAAGAGAATATATAGAAAATTGAATGTAGTTTCTAAGCTACTAGTTGATTTTTGGAAAAAAAAAAATCCTATTTGATGAAAATTTCAAATTTAAGTGCAATGGTACTAAAATTTCAGGAAAAAAAAAAGAAGTAGACGTATGTCTGACCACCCTAATCATAATCAAATCTTAATATTTTTTTATAATATTTATAATATAAGTATTAGACTCATGTTTGGATGTGACACATATTTTTTTATAAATTTAATAATTATTTATGAATTTTTACTACAGCTTTTTCAGAAATTCAGAAACTCTTACGTCTGACCACCTTAACTTGGTCAAAACCTTATGAAATTTACTTTATTTAAATTTTTCCCTTTAGTAGATGAAGCATAGGATGTGACGCATGTTTCGATTTTGAAAAAATGTTATACCGTTTGAAAGTTATGAGTGTTTTTCAATCAATATATCAATCAGGACTATTGTCCGAATTCAATTAGAAAATAAATAATAATAATTTATTAAAGTCGAAATAAGACAAGCCTTATATTGTTGGAAAACTAGGAACGTCCTTAAAAAACCCTTTTCGTTTTATCAATTTTGGTTACAAAAAAATGCGTCAGCCACTAGTGTAAAGTCTGGAAAATCAAGGAATACTGAAAACACGTTTTTTCAGTTGACTTTCTAGGCTTGTCACTTCCAAGCCAAATAACAAAGCATTCCCGAGCCGAAATTTGAAAATTTGACTACAAAAAACGGATATCGGATATGGGATTTTATCCGATATTCAATTTTAGTACAAAAATTTTGTGGTCCCCAAAAAAATTCCCATTGCTGCCATTTATTTGGTAAACTGCCACATGGCAAAAATCCGATATCCGATTAAATCGGATATCGGATTTTATTAGAGAGAGAGAGAGAGAGAGAGAGAGAGAGAGAGGAGAGAGAGAGAGAGAGAGAGAGAGAGAGAGAGAGAGAGGAGAGAGAGAGAGAGAGAGAGAGAGAGAGAGAGAGAGAATATGACCCCTAACGACACAATTTGGTGTCTTAAGGGGTCCTATGGTGTCATTAGGGGTCATATGGTGTCTTGGGACACAATAGGACCCCTTAAGACACCAAATGACCAAAATCATGTCGTTAGGGGTCATATGGTGTCTTAAGGGGTCATATGGTGTACCATGAACCCTTATGACCTCTCAAGACACCATATGACCCCTAATGACACCATATTGGGTCGCTTTGGGTCATATTGTGTCCTAAGGGGTCCTATGGTGTCCCAAGACACCATATGACCCCTATGGACACCATATGACCCCTATGGACACCATATGACCCCTTAAGACACCAAATCATGTCGTTAGGGGTCATATTGTGTTTTATGACCCCTTAGGACACAATATGACCCCTAACGACATAATTTGGTGTCTTAAGGGGTCCTATGGTGTCCCAAGACACCATATGATCCCTATGGACACCATATGACCCCTAGCAACACCATAGGACCCCTTAAGACACCAAATCATGTCATTAGGGGTCATATTGTGTCTAATGGGGTCGTAGGACACAATATGACCCCTAACGACATGATTTGGTGTCTTAAGGGGTCCTATGGTGTCGTTAGGGGTCATATGGTGTCCATAGGGGTCACATGGTGTCCCATGAACCCTTATGACCTCTTAGGACACCATATGACCCCTAATGACACCATATTGGGTCGCTTTGGGTCATATTGTGTCCTAAGGGATCCTATGGTGTCGCAAGACACCATATGACCCCTATGGACACCATATGACCGCTAACGACACCATAGGACCCCTTAAGACACAAAATCATGTCGTTAGGGGTCATATTGTGTCTAACGGGGTCGTAGGACATAATATGACCCCTAACGACATGATTTGGTGTCTTAAGGGGTCCTATGGTGTCGTTAGGGGTCATAGGATGTCCATAGGGGTCATATGGTGTCCCATGAACCCTTATGACCTCTTAGGACACCATATGACCCCTAATGACACCATATTGGGTCACTTTGGGTCATATTGTGTCCTAAGGGGTCATATTGTGTCGTAAGGGGTCCTAAGGTGTCCCAAGACACCATATGACCCCTATGGACACCATATGACCCCTAACAACACCATAGGACCCCTTAAGACACCAAATCATGTCATTAGGGGTCATATTGTGTCTTACGGGGTCGTAGGACACAATATGACCCCTAACGACATGATTTGGTGTCTTAAGGGGTCCTATGGTGTCGTTAGGGGTCATAGGGTGTCCATAGGGGTCATATGGTGTCCCATGGACCCTTATGACTTCTTAGGACACCATATGACCCCTAATGACACCATATTGGGTCACTTTGGGTCATATTGTAAGGAAAAGGGGTCATATTGTGTCCTAAGGGGTCCTATGGTGTCCCAAGACACCATATGACCCCTATGGACACCATATGACCCCTAACGACATAATTTGGTGTCTTAAGGGGTCCTATGGTGTTGTTAGGGGTCATATGGTGTCTTGGGACACCATAGAACCCCTTAAGACACCAAATCATGTCGTTAGGGGTCATATGGTGTCTTAAGGGGTCATATGGTGTCCCATTAACCCTTATGACCTCTTAAGACACCATATGACCCCTAATGACACCATATTGGGTCGCTTTGGGTCATATTGTGTCCTAAGGGGTCCTATGGTGTCCCAAGACACAATATGACCCCTATGGACACCGTATGACCCCTAACGACACCATAGGACCCCTTAAGACACCAAATCATGTTGTTAGGGGTCATATTGTGTCTTACGACCCCTTAGGACACAATATGACCCCTAACAACACAATTTGGTGTGTTAAGGGGTCTTATGGTGTCCCAAGACACTATATGACCCTTATAGACACCATATGACCCCTAACAACACCATAGGACCCCTTAAGACACCAAATCATGTCGTTAGGGGTCATATTGTGTCTTACGGGGTCATAGGACACAATATGACCCCTAACGACATGATTTGGTGTCTTAAGGGGTCCTATGGTGTCGTTAGGGGTCATATGGTGTCCATAGGGGTCATATGGTGTCCCACGAACCCTTATGACCCATTAAGACACCATATGACCCCTAATGACACCATATTGGGTCGCTTTGGGTCATATTGTGTCCTAAGGGGTCATATTGTGTCCTAAGGGGTCCTATGGTGTCCCAAGACACCATATGACCCCTATGGACACCCTATGACCCTTAACGACACCATAGGACCCCTTAAGACACCAAATCATGTAGTTAGGGGTCATATTGTGTCTAACGGGGTCGTATGACACAATATGACCCCTAACAACATGATTTGGTGTCTTAAGGGGTCCTATGGTGTCGTTAGGGGTCATAGGGGTCATATGGTGTCCCATGAACCCTTATGACCTCTTAGGACACCATATGACCCCTAATGACACCATATTGGGTCACTTTGGGTCATATTGTGTCCTAAGGGGTCCTATGGTGTCTCAAGACACCATATGACCCCTATGGACACCATATGACCCCTAACGACACCATAGGACCCCTTAAGACACCAAATCATGTCGTTAGGGGTCATATTGCATCTAACAGGGTCGTAGGACACAATATGACCCCTAACGACATGATTTGGTGTCTTAAGGGGTCTTATGGTGTTGTTAGGGGTCATAGGGTGTCCATAGGGGTCATATGGTGTCCCATGAACCCTTATGACCTCTTAGGACACCATATGACCCCTAATGACACCATATTGGGTCGCTTTGGGTCATATTGTGTCCTAAGGGGTCATATTGTGTGTCCTAAGGGGTCCTATGGTGTCCCAAGACACCATATGACCCCTATGGACACCATATTACCCCTAACGACACCATAAGACCCCTTAAGACACCAAATCATGTCGTTAGGGGTCATATTGTGTCTTACAGGGTCGTAGGACATAATATGACCCCTAATGACATGATTTGGTGTCTTAAGAGGTCCTATGGTGTCGTTAGAGGTCATAGGGTGTCCGTAGGGGTCATATGGTGTCCCATGAACCCATATGACCTCTTAGGACACCATATGACCCCCAATGACATGATATTGGGTCGCTTTGGGTCATATTGTGTCCTAAGGGGTCCTCTGGTGTCCCAATACACCATATGACCCCTATGGACACCATATGACCCCTAACGACACCATAGGACCCCTTAAGACACCAAATCATGTCATTGGGGGTCATATTGTGTCCTCGTGTAAGACACCAAATCATGTCGTTAGGGGTCATATTGTGTCCTATGACCCCGTAAGATACAATATGACCCCTAACGACATGATTTTGTGTCTTAAGGGGTCATATGGTGTCGTTAGGGGTCATATGGTGTCCATAGGGGTCATATGGTGTCTTGAGACACCATAGGACCCCTTAGGACACAATATGACCCAAAGCGACCCAATATAGTGTCATTAGGGCTCATATGGTGTCCATAGGGGTCATATGGGGTCCATAGGGGTCATATGACCCCTTAGGACACCATATGACCCCTAACGACATGATTTGGTGTCTTAAGGGCTCCTATGGGTTCCCAAAACACCATATGACCCCCCCCTCTCTCTCTCTCTCTAAAATATGACTAATAAAATCCGATATTTGATTAAATCAGATATCGGA
Organism: Cryptomeria japonica; assembly: GCF_030272615.1. Classification (NCBI taxonomy): domain Eukaryota; kingdom Viridiplantae; phylum Streptophyta; class Pinopsida; order Cupressales; family Cupressaceae; genus Cryptomeria; species Cryptomeria japonica. The sequence goes on from NC_081411.1 coordinate 280,351,240, forward strand.
TTTCTGTAATGTGGCAGTTTATTGAATAAATAGCGGCAACAGGAATTTTTTTGGGGACCACAAATTTTTGTACTAAAATTGGATATTGGATAAAATCCGATTTTTGTACAAAAAACCGAGAAAAAAGGGTTTGTGGGCCATTATGTAGATTCCAACGGCCCATAGTTTGCATATTCTATTTTCTGTCAAGGATCACGTGTTTTCAGACAGCTAGAGACAAATTTGTGCTTGTGGGAGATTCTTAAAGTGAAAACTTACATTGTCAATCACGAAGGAGCACGTGTGGAGGTAAATGGGGAGTAGCAGTCGTCGGAAGTCTAAACGCAAAAGAAAACTTTCAAATGACCAAATTGAAGTGTATAGAGAAAGAGATAGAGAATGTCATAGGAGGAGAAGACAAGGTATGTTAAATATTGCTAATGTTACTTCAACTAAAGAGGAAATTGAATTTGAAAATGTGCCATGAGTTATTGAAAATGAAAATGTAGATTTTGAAAGTGAAAATATTGAAAATTTTGAAAATGTTGAAAGTGATAATGAAAATGCTCAACATGTGGAAAATTTTGACATAGGAGGTGAAAATGTGGAAAACTTTAACGTTGAAGGTGGAATTGCTCAACTAAGTGAACCATATGTAACACCTAATTACTTTAGAAATGAAGACCTTCTCATGGATGAAAGACAAATTCCAAATCCAAGACCTTCAAGAACCCCAAAATGGTTATTTGAAATCGATGAGAACATTATTGCGAATCTTGAAGGAAGGAGGTCAACAAGAACCATTCGGTTGTGGGCTACACAACTTTTCAACCAAAATTTTAGCAATAAGACATTGACTGAGCAATGCCAACTCTTTGTTCAATTGCTAAAGATGATAAAGATGAGACCATTGCTAAACAAATTGAAGATTTGTATGAACAAGAAGATGGAGAGAAATTCTATTATTGCAAAAAATCTATTTGACGCTCTCAATTCTATTGGAAAGAATACCAAAGAAAGAGATAAGAGAGCCGCTCGAAGAGTGATTACAACCTCCTTAGTAAGCCATCAATTGAGGAAGGCTCGTCAAATGAGACAAACTTGTGTTGATTTTAACATAAACTGTAAAACTTTGGATAGAGCACTTGCATGAAGACAAAGACTTGACGATCCACTTCAATAAGATAGATGGGAATTTGGTGGGAGGCTTCCATGTGTTGATAGAAAGTTGACTGACAATGTGAAGGAAGAGATTCAACAATTTTGGCACTCTAATTCTAGAGTGTCACCCAATGTAAAGGACATTTTGAAATTAAGAATCGGCAACCGAGATTGCACACCGAATCTCAAACATTTCTTGGAATCAAGCCAAACAATGTTGTACAATTTTTTTGTGAATTATATCCAACTTTGCAAATATCACAAAGGGCCTTTGAATCTTTGAAACCATTTTATTGTGTTCCTCTTAAGATTCGCAATACCCGTTGTTGCAAGTACCATGTGGAGTTTTCAATGTACCATGAACTTTTATGTCATATTTGTTCTACGATGCATACTAATGAGATGTTGCAGGAGTGTGGTGCAATGCTATTTCTGAGATCATCAAGAGACTTGCAAGATCTATTTTTATGCACTAGAGATGATGGCTGCTATTTCTATAGAAATGATTGTTTGAATGAGAAGTACTCAAAATGCGGTGGGTTATCAAAGTTTGTTTCATGTTTTCATGAGGGCAGCGAACACGAGTTTGGAAATAATTATGTTGAGAAAAAAAGATACAAGACAGTGAAATATACTTTGAAGATTGGAGGTGAAGGTTCTAGATGCAAGTTACTCTCAAGAAGAGTGAGTATTGCTGATTTTATTTTGGATTTTAAGGAAAATATTTTCTACAAGTATTCAAGGCACACCCATAGGTCTCAGTGGTTGGATCAACAGTTCAGGATGTGTAAGAACTCTTTCCTGATTGGCACTGTATACGGTGAAAATGGATAACAACAATGTTGAAAGACTAAATAGATTCAACCACAAAACCCTAGCCCAACAACAACAAAGATCCACCATAACATATGAAAATTACCTAAGACAATGCAAATCAAATGAAATCACAAAGATTATATCATCACATGTCCAATAGGGTTTGGATCTCCATTCTTCTTATCTCCATTGATCTTGCTTGATATATTTGCTCTCAAATTTTATGTGCACAAGAGCTCAACAAAGAACGGAAATGTGGTTGCAAGTAGGCTTGATTGCATATGCAAGTTCGAAAGCGTAGTCGGGGCTGAATGCATGATGAGGGTTTGATAATGAAGGAAGCATCTCCTTATATAGAAGACACTATATGAAATGGAGGGATGCAATTGAGAGTAAAAGATAAATGGTGGACTATGATTAAAGGGTAGGTAAAGAAAATAATAAAATAATGAGAGGGTAGGTAGTGTATGAATTAAGAGATGAATGACATGTGTCATGGGTAGAAAAGGCTAATGAATTAACTAAATAAATAAAGATTTATTTAATTAATAGAAGAAGTGGGATAATTAAATAAATAAGATATTTATTTAATTTAAGAAAAAGGATAATTTAAATAAATAAAAGTATTTATTTAAATGAGAAATAAGACTAGAAGAGGATAAATGAATTAATTAAATAAATAAAGATTTATTCAATTAATAGAAGAAATAGGCTCAAATAATTAAATAAATAAAATATTTATTTAATTAGACTGGACAATTTTAGGTGTCTACATTTTGCCCCTCTTCGAGATAATGCAACTTGTCGCGTTGTTTCAAAGAAGATAAGATGAACTGATACAATGTTGCCCCAAGATGGGAATGATATGTCCCCTCGAGAGATTGGATGAAATGTCTGGAAATATCGCAGACAATCTCTTGATAAGAAAGAAAGGCTAGAATGGGTTGACCAGATAAGGTAAAGTGACAGAGTCACGGGATAAAGAGGACTGACTCGGGAGATGAGGGCTAGGGCTAGGGCAAGGGCAAGGGCAGTCTATAAAATAGACCACGAGGGGAATACATCCTCATTGTCATCCACACATCTAAGAGATCAGAGTGTAGAACGAGAATAGAGCAGCAACAGTCAGCAGCGATGGTATTAATTCATAGATTCGATCACATTCGCCGATTTCAGAGGCCAGCAGATGCAGGAGAGCCGGTAAATACCGCAAAAACCTCCTTGTACTTTATTGCATTAATTGTTGTCATTAATGCATCTTAGGTAGTGCAATAAATGAGCTTTATGATAATGTTAAAAAATGTCAAAAATGTGGAGGCGCGTCTGTGTTTGTGCCAAGTGCGTCTATGCTGGGAAAAGCGTCTGTGCCAAATGCGAGCGCGTCTACGTTGTGCAGGTGCGTTTGTGAAATGTGGGCACATTTGTGTAGGACAGACGCGTCTGTGTATTTCAGGCGCATCTGTGCAGAGCAGACACGTTTATGTCATGAAGGTGCGTTTATGTCTTCAAGTTCGAATTGACAGTTTTGTGATGAACATATGTTGTCAATTGGATAAGCTGCTGAGAGAATACACTCAAGCAGGTCTTCTAGGGAAGACTAAGATAGCAGATAGGGCTAGGATTGACAATTTTGTGATAGAACATACATCGCCAATTATGAAACTACTTAAGAGGATACACTCAAGCAGAGACCCTAAGATTGGATAGATCGAGGCACTTTGTGATGAACAGGGAGTACCAAGACATAATACTTTGTGATGAACAAGGAGTACCAATATGAGCAACACTTTGTGATGAACATGGAGTGCAAATATGAGCAGCACTTTGTGATGAACAGGGAGTGCAAGACACGTTGTACTTTGTGATGAACAAGGAGTACCACTAAGAGCAGAAGCAACACTTTGTGATGAACAATGAGTGTCACTAGGATAGATAGCAACACTTTGTGATGAACAGTGAATGCCACTAGGATAGATAGCAACACTTTGTGATGAACACTGAGTGTCACTTTGACTGACATGATTGATTTGCTTGACTGCAGGAGTATTTGCCTATGCTGGAGTCACGAGAGAGATTCCCATCAACTCAGAGGTTACGACCAGAGTTGACATTCGAGGACAGGGCTTCCATTGAGGTTATGGGTCTGCAATTTATTCTGTATGTGTCTGAGTTTCGGGCGAACATGGGGTTGCTGACTGCGCTGGCTGAGAGGTGGCATTCAGAGACATGCACTTTTCATTTGCCTATGGGTGAGATGACAGTCACCTTAGAGGATGTGTACAGGATTCTGAGGATACTGATCGATGGGGAGTTGATTCCTTACGATCGAGACAAAGACAGGGAGGCATTGAGACGAGTGTTTCGGGATCTAGGACTGGAGATGAGGGCTGGACACATGGCATGGGACACGATGATAGCGACAAGACTAGCACTACCAGCAGTGTTAGGAGGAGTGATCGGTGGGTTCCTGTGTCTAGACAGGGCAACACGAGGGTTGGCTGTGGGCTGGGGGAGCACCTTGGAGACACTGGTTACACAGCATACCAGATATGCCTGGGGACCGTGCATGTTGGCACACTTGTACTATGAGCTTCATCAGTTTGTTTATCATAGATCCGTAAGATTGGGCTGTGGAGTTACATTGTTGCAGGTTTGGACATATGAGCATCTACCAGTCACATGGCCGATACATTTCAGAGGCCGGGGTCATGGACATAGTTTTGTTCATTTATATGATATGATTACCTCATAGCCACGGATTGGCAGGTTGGAGCACTGGCGTCGAGTGATCGATGAGATTGACACTATGATATGGAGGTCGTACCGCGAGTGCGAGCAGTGGGAGGATGATAAAGTGGAGCTACCCTATACCTTCAGGAGCAGATATTTGATTGGGCGAATGCCCTATGTACTGGAGAGGTAGTTAGTGGACAGGGTATGCAAGCAGTTTGGCAGGATCCAGCGGATGCCACGGGGTTCTGGTATGTATGCGCGGATAGTACGAGACCAGGCACACTTTGGGCCCCTGTTATCATATGATCAGGCAGTGATGTAGCTGGTAGAGATGGTGCCCATGCCATGGGATATGTCCTGAGATTGAGGATGCAGGGATGGATGCAGAGTACACTGCATATTGGGCGGAGCATCCATTTCCATGCTTGATAGATCCAGGTGAGCAGATAGATGGAGATGGCAGAGGGGATGGGGATGATGATGGAGATGGTGGAGGTAGAGGTCGACGAAGGAGGCGGGGTGCAGTTGGAGAGAGGAGAGTGGCTCCACGGAGAGAGGGTGGGGAGGAGAGACAGGCTCAGGTGGTGAGGGGTCGCGGTGGATTCCCATTACAGGTGCCGGTAGCATAGGGTCCTAGACAGGTGCAGGGACAGGGACAGAGGTAGGTACAGGTACAGGCATAGGCATAGGCACAGGCACAAGGGGAGCCACAGGCACAGGCACAGGGGGTCGAGGAGGAGGAGGATGAGCTATTTGAGCTGAGGGAGATTTGTCAGGGATAGACATATGAGATCCAGGATCTGGAGAGGGAGACAGCTAGGCTCAGGAGACAGAGCGGGAGCAAGATCAGGCTATCCATCGCTACACTGAGGGTTGGGAGGTAGGCGACAGAGGACACAGGGGCTGGATATGCCTATGTTCTATGGGCAGGGGAAGAGATAGGCTATTGGCAAGACCTATACTAAGGGGCAGTGCCACCAGAGCAGCGGGCTAGGAGCTTCTGCAGACCATCACGGACATCGACAGCCATGGGAGGGAGTCAGAGGAGATAGGCATCCAACGGTGGGATTATGGGTCCTCCACCACCACCAGATAGAGGGGATAGGAGAGATGATCCTGGGGCGGGTCCTTCTAGGGCTCAGACTTCGTCGAGGCCAGGCGGCTCCGAGGGAGGGAGTTCATCATAACCATAGAGGGCTCCCTATGTATCAGTTTTGTACCATTTTGTATTATGATGTAGACACCTTCGGGTGATTGTAGCCATATGATTTTGACATCATTATATCATGACACTTTTGATTATATATATATATATATATATATATGAGATGATTCATCCTTGCGGCAGCTATATGCATGTGTACCTATGTGATGAGATGTTTTATGATGTATGTTTCTATGTGATGATTATGATATGGATGCAAATATGTACATGATGAAATGCAATATTTTTTTATCTTTTATGTTTTTAATATGTTATGTATGATGCAAATGTGAATGTATGAAATAAAGATGAATATGATAATGCAAATAATTATTTACATGATAAAAATGTAAAATGTGCAAATATGTGTTGTGTGCAGGATGTGATGCAATTGTGATATCTATATGTATGTATGAAATGCTTATATGTGGTAATGCAGGTGCAACTACATGAGATGCAAATATTTTTGGTGTGTCATTATACTTAGTCGTGTGATAGCAGGCTACACGGACTCAAGAAGGATGGTGGAAGTCAATCAAGAAAGGGGGATGGAAGATAGAAGATATGAAAGTGAAAGAGCTTCTTGTGCATTATCATCATTGAGCTTTATTATGGCAAAATAGGTTATGACAATCGAGGCATATGTTCGACCCAAAAAATCATTGTACCTATTTGCATGGAGATAAGACAGTCACAAACAAGGAATGCCCTAGTTCACACTAGACTCATAGTGTCCTCATATCCTTGGACAAGTCATAGCATTACTAAGAGACAATCCACAGACAGTAAAAAAAAAAGGTGACAATACCCCATCCTCGCCTTTCTAGTCAAAGACATCTTGGAGATAAAATCTCTAGTCAGAGACATCCTGGAAAAGCTAAAAGACATGTCACCAAAAGATAAAATCAAAATAAAACCAAGACTCGACACCAACATCCACTGTAGTCCTCAAGTTTAGTGTCTCTTGTCACTTGTATAATTCTTATTTGATTGTGGTCACAATGTTTACTTTCACAAAAGGATAGATCGCACTGAACCATAATGTTGTCTGAGTCTGTTGAAAGATTTGATTAGGTGAAAATCCATTGTTGTTGTTGTGTCTCATCTGAAACTGACTGAATCCATGAAACTGATACTTTATTATGGAGAAGACGGAACTTCATTGCGGATTGGTGATGCAAATGTTGCTTTATTGCGAATTGTGCGTGGATAGACTGAAGAAAGTTGGAAGAAACTGTACTCCTCTAAACATGTAATGTTCTCAGTTCCACACCCATTACTAGATGTAGGATTTGCCTTAGCCATAGATATGAGCTGATTTATTATGGATTGAAATGAGCAAAAAGGAATGTTTATTATGAATGGCTAACCAATCTTGGGTAGATCAATAACAAGCTATGATGGGAATGGGTAAGGTTTATTATGAATGGATAGGATGTAAGTGTGTGCAAAGTGAAATGATGAAATGGAATCCTGAAGGAGGGAGGAGCAATGTCTCTACACATGGCGTTGGTGACCCAGTTTTCACCATGGTATTTGCCCAGGGCGCCACCGAAGTGGTTTTCACCGTTGGATGAAATATTTTTCTGTTTTTCAAATTTTTTTGTGTCACGAGGCACTTGTTTGCTAGGTTTTCACCAAGTAACGATTTTTTATTTTTTATGATTTTTTTTTTCTTTTTTCTTTTTGATTTTTTTTGATTTTTTTTGATTTTTTTTGTATTTTTGTATTTTTGAATTAGGATACTTTGAAGAGCCATGTGTAAAACCTGCGAAGGTGCATGCTGTTGATAGGATCCTCCAAAGGTTCACCCTCTATGGTTGAGAGCTAATATGCACCAGATCCATATGTTGTTGTGATGATGTAAGGACCAAGCCAATTTGGTTCGAACTTGCCCTTCTTCTCTCTATCTTGTTGATTTTTAGGATTTTCTCTGAGAACCAAGTCACCTACCTCAAATGTGCGAGGCTTCACTTTATGATTGTAGCTGCGACTCATTTGTTGTTGATAAGCCTTGAGATGATTAAAAGCAGTTTGTCTTCGTTCATCCAATAGTTCAAGTTCTTGTAAGTGAGAGACCCTGTAGTCTTCATCACTGATAATGTTTTGCAAAGAGACTCGTAAAGAGGGTAACTCGACCTCAATAGGCAAGATAGCTTTAGTGCCCTAGACAAGTGAATAGGGTGTAGCTCCTGTAGGTGTGCGGACGCTTGTGCGGTAAGCCCAAAGTGCAAGATTAAGTTGGATATGCCAATTACGGCCAGCGTCGTTGATTGTCTTTTTCAAGATTTTAAGGATTGTTTTATTAGACGCCTCAGCTTGATCGTTACCTTGGGGATAATAAGGTGTGGAAAAATGATGGGTAATATGGAAGCGATCACAGAGTTCACGAACATCCCAATTTTTGAAGGGACGCCCGTTATCAGTGATGATGGAAACATGAATACCGTATCGACAAATGATATAGTTGAGAATGAATGTAGCAATTTGTTTTCCAGTGACTTGTGTGAGAGGCATGAATTCGATCCATTTTGTGAAATACTCTGTGGCAGTGATGATGAATTTATGACCGTTGGAAGATGGAGGGTGAATCTTGCCTATGAGATCGAGTCCCCACTGACAAAAGGGCCAAGGAGTCGCAATTGGTTGAAGTTCTTGTGCTGGCGCATGGATGAGGTCTCCATGAAGTTGACACTGCTTACATTTCTTGACAAACTGATATGAATCTTTTTCCATATTGGGCCAGTAATATCCAGTCCTGATGAGTTTCTTGGCTAAGGTAGGACCACTAGAATGTGGACCACATATCCCTTCATGTACTTCACGTAACGCAATCTGAGCTTCATCGCTTTCTAAACATCTAAGAAGAGTGCCATCTAGACCTCGACGGTATAGGATATCGACTAAAATGACATATCGAGAAGATTGGCGAATGAAAGTGCGACGTTGGTTATTGGATAGGTCAGGAGGAAGGGTATTGTCACGAAGGTATGTGAAAATGGAACCGTATAACTGGGACTCAGGACCAAAAACACATATCATCTCAGTAGGAGTGATTTCATATGAGGGAACCAAAAGGTTATCCACCAAGAACTCATAGCGGGTCTCATTCGGTGGTAGATCAATTAGTGAAGCAATTGTAGCCATGGCATCTGCAGCTCAATTTTGCTCTCTGGGTATCTACTCAAAGTCTATCTTCATGAACTGTTGTTTTAAGTCATCCACCATTCTTTTATAGGGCATTAATTTCTCATCCTTTGTTTGGTAGTCATTAGTTGCTTGACGAATTACAAGTTGAGAGTCCCCAAAAACACGAAGTTCCTGGATCTTCCACTGAACTGCAATCTGTAATCCAGTTGTTAATGCCTCATATTCCGCTATGTTATTAGTGTAGGGAAATGATAATCGATATGATTTTGGTATAGAATCCCCTTGAGGAGTTATGAAGAGGATGCCAGCTCCTACCCCATGCTGTGTGTATGAATCGTCAAAGTATAGTTGCCAAGGTTTTGCATGTGATACTGTTAAAATGGATTCATTTGGAAATTCTAAAATTAGAGGAACATCATCTAACATGAGAGCATCTGCTAATTGATCTGCGATAGCTTGTCCTTTTATTTCTTTTTTGTCCACATACTTGATGTCCAATTCACTCAGGAGCATCACCCATTTGGCTAGTTGCCCCGTAAGTGTTGCTTTATTGAGAAGGTATTTCAATGGATCGATCCTTGCAACCAACTTAGTCTTATGAGTTAGCATGTAATGTCGTAATTTATACGAAGCAAAGACCACAGCGAGATATGCACGCTCAATTGGTGTGTAGTTTAGCTCATATCCCACCAATGTGCGACTGATATAGTATATTGCCTTTTCTTTGCCCTCAGCAACTTGTTGTGCTAAGAGTGCCCCCAGTGCTGTTGAAGTAGCTGATATGTATAGTAATAGAGGTTGATCTGGAACTAGTGGCATCAAAACTGGTGGATTTAGAAGGTAATCTTTGAGTGTCTGGAAAGCTCATTGACAATTATCATCCCATTTGAATTTGATGTGTTTATGTAGCAAGTGTTGAAAAGGATTACAGTTATCTGCAAGTTGTGCTATGAATCTTTGTATGGATTGGAGTCTCTCTTGCAAAGATCGAAGTTGACTGATATTTTTTTGGTGGTTGCATCTCTAGGATGGCCTTGACTTTTGCTGGATCGGCTTCGATTCCTCTTTATGATACAATGAATCGCAGGAGCTTCCCGGAGGTTACTCCAAAGACACATTTCTTGGTGTTTAATCGTACTTTATACTTTTCCAACCGATCAAAGACGACTGAAAGTATGTCCAAATGTGTATCTCTGTCTATTGATTTACCCAAGAGGTCGTCAACATAATCTTCCACAGTCACGTGCATGAGATCATGAAAGATAGTAGTCATGGCTCTTTGATATGTAGCGCCCGCATTTTTTAGCCCAAAGGGCATGACATTCCAACATAAAGTTCCCCAAGGACAAGTGAATGTTGTTTTGTGCTGGTCCTCGGATGCGATTTTTATTTGATTATAACCAGAGAATCCATCCATCAAAGATAACATCGCATGACCTGTTGTGAGATTGACAATCAAGTCAATATTTGGTAATGGAAAATCGTCCTTAAGACAAGCTTTGTTGATGTCTCTGAAATCTGTACATATTCTGATACTACAATCTGGTTTACTGACAGGCACTAAGTTGGAGATCCATTCAGGATAATTAATTGGGCGTATGAATCCGACATCCAATAATTTCTCAAGCTCTGCTTTGAATAATAATGCCACTTGTGGATGCATCTTTCTTAATTTACGTTTCACTGGTTTTGCCCCAGGTTTAACTGTCAAATGAGGCATTACCAAATCCGGATCCAATCTAGGCATATCAACGTATGACCATGCAAAGTTGATTTGTCGTTCTGTGAAGAAACTTATAAATTTTGACCTTTCTGACTCTGCCAAAGATTGAGCCAGGAATATGCTGTGTGGAACTTCTTCTGTGCCAATGTTTGTTTTGATAGTCTCCTCTACCAACATGGATGACTTTTCCTCATATGATGTTGGGATAATGTCGAGCCTTCCATCTTCGGGTGCCTCAGAGAGGTTTTCGGCATCAGATACGTCCTTTCTTTTTACTTTTTTGGGGGTCAGATAGTGCCACAATGTGGTTTTCGCCATAAGAACCTTGGTTTGTTTTTATTTTTATATTTTTGTGACTGGAAGGCCCAACACCCTCACCAAAATATGCCACGCTATTGAGTTCTATAATGTATCCCACTTTATGGTCCCCAGGGGGAAGATCATCTCGTATGCCAAGATAGTCAATAAAAGCTTCATCATTTTGGAATGTGTCAAACTATGTAGGTCCTTCATGGTCCTAGCCAATAAGTTGGTGGTGAACAAGGGGAAGGCCTTTGATGTCTTCGAAGTTAGCGGGGCTAAGAGTGAAGATGCAGTTATATTCAGGTATGTCGAGGTAGTTATCAAGGTCATCGTTGGCACTCTCCTCATCAGTCTCGATCGTGAACGAATCCAAATTATCATCACTAGTAGCACATTCTGGGACAAGTGTTCTCATTCTATGTGATTTCAACATTGGACCTAGAGGCAAGGACTATATGGGATCTTTCGGGGTTGTTTCTTGACCAACTTTGAATTTTCTATAAAATTCCTCTTCTTCTATGGGTTCATCTGGTTCTTTGAATGTCTCAGTGAGCTCATAGTCACTGGTGGATTTGTCTGAACCCCATTCCCATTCATTGGAGTCTGTGGAATAGCGATTCTCTTGTTGAATTTTGGTAGCTTTGATTTGTAATGCTTCTTCTGTCTTTTGAGTGTGGACCTTGGAAGTCACGAAACCAAGTCCCTTCGAGTGTTCCTTTTTGAATGTCAATTTAGGTTGTAAAGGTTCAATGATGCCTTCCTTTCTTAAGCCAAGAGGGATTTTGCCATCATACCCAAATTTTTGTAGGATCTTGAACCCTTTGCCATACTTTTCACATGGTATGCTGATGTGATCTTGTGTATCATTTTCAGGGTCTTTGTAAAGCATTTTGTATAAGTCTTCCTCTTCTAGTTCACCCCATCTTTGAAAGATGGTAGGGTCCCATTTGAGTATAATGATAGATACCTGCTTATTAGGATGTGGTCTTCCATATTCTTTTGGTGAACTCATGACTTGTTGTAAGTACATGGTTTGATTCAAAGTGTATTCACCCATGCCCTTGTCCTGGAATTTGCCTTTAAGCTCACCTTGTTTTGAGGTCAAAGGTTTTAATGATTCGGGATCAATGTATGCAGAAGAAGGAACAGCTTCGCGATTGCTGGGAATGACCGTCTTAGTTTTCAGTCTCAAGTTATTGCAATATATGAATGGATTAGGATCTCCATTAACTGTTATTTCAACTCCATTGTGAGGAAACTTAATGCATTGGTGGTATGTGGATGGGACTGCCCTCATTTCATGAATCCAAGGATGTCCTAGTAATATATTGTATGTGAGATCTAGGTCTAGGACTTGACAAACCACATCCTTTGTAACTGGCCCAACTCTTAGAGGTAAGGTGATTGTGCCCTTGGATGAACGTTCTTCATCATCACATACCTTGATGGTAATTTTGTTTGTAGAATTCATAGCTTTATCAGAATGTCCCAATTGTTTAATAGTGCTCAATGTACAAATGTTTAGACCCGCTCCTCCATCTATCAGGACTCGTTTTATTCGATGTTTGTGTATGAAGGCTTCAATGTGTAAAGGTGCATTATGTGGCTGACTTACGGAGGCATCATCGGCTTCCGTGAATGTAAGTGAGTGTGGAATGGAAAGGTATCCCACCATGGCTTGAAACTGGTCCACGTTCAAATCAGTAGGAACATCAGTGTCTCTCAAGATTTTATCAAGAATGGCTTTATGTGCAGGGGATATGCGTAAGAGCTCAAGGATGGAGATGAGCGCAGGTGTCTTCCTTAACTGTTCTACAAGGTCATACTCAGGCTTGGTCGATGAGGAAGTGACATTTTTAGCTGGAGCACCTTGCAAAGTGAATTTACCTTGATGAGTTGTAACATTACATTCAAAGGTAGGTTCAGAAGAAGATCCAATGCCTTTTAGGACAATCTTGGGTCTTTGGGTATAATTCTCAGGCGTTTTGTCCTTGATGATAATGGTAGAGACATAATTGTCCATCGAGATGTGATTGATAGTTGAATCATAGTTATAAGATGCTCTGGTATAGTTGGTTTGGTCATTTGTGGCTTTAGACTTTCCTTTATCATGCTTTGGGAATGGTTCCTTAAACATCTCATGTTCTTGGTTGGATGAGTGTCCTTCAATCTCAATGTCACCTCTATCAATGAGATCTTGTATGATGTTCTTCAGTCAATGGCAATTTCCTGTTTTATGGCCCTTGCTCTTATGAAATTCACAATACTAATCGTCATTCCACCAATTTGGTTTGACCGTTGGCTCATAAGGAGGAAAATCTGGAACTGTGATTACCTTGTTTGCCACTAGCTTCTTGAAAACTGATTCAAGTGGTTCTCCCAATGGGGTGTACTTCCTTCGTGACTTTGAAGTTATTTGAGTATCCACTTGATTGTTTGTAGAGCTTGATCCAGAAAAAAATGATTTTAGGTCGCACTGTATTGGCATCCACAACACCATCATTGACTGTGTTCTTGTTTTTATTCCAAAATCTTGGCTTATCTTTTCCTTTAAAGTCATCTTTGTTTTCCTTGAATATCTTAATGACTCCTTGTTCAATTAGGACCTTCTCTGTTGCTAAGCCTTTTTCAATGACGTCCTTGAAGGTGGACAAACAGCTTTTCTTAGGTCATAACCAATGTCTTTGTTGACATTCTGGGTGAACATCTCTACCATTTGTTTTTGTGGAATTTCACAAGAGCATCTACTGGCTAGATTCCTCCATCTTTGTAAAAATGATGAAAAAGACTCTCCATCCTTTTGCTTGGTGTCGCACAAGGTAGTGATTGATATGTCTATCTCTATGTTGTATGAGAAATGTTGGATAAATGCTTCTGCTAGATCACCCCAAGACTTGATTCCAGGTGGAAGTCGGGAGATTCATTCCATAGCTTGATCACCTAAGCTTTGTGGGAATAATCTCATCAAATATGTCTCTTCTGCTACTACCTCAATGCAAGCTATGAAAAATTGTCTTATATGTGCCTTAGGATCCCCTTTTCCTCTGTACTTATCAAACTCAGGTGTCACAAAGTGTGTAGGAAATGGAGGCATTGGAATGCTCTTGTCAAATGGATAGGGACATATGTCTCTCATTGTGTAAGTTGGCTTCGGTGTATTTATGTCCTCCATTTTCTTTTCTAAGTCCTTGATTTGTTGTTCCAAATTGTTCTTAGGTGGAGATCGACTTCTTGGACCATACCCCATGCCTGAACCACCGAGTGGAGGAGGAGCATGTTGCATATATGGATGATATTGATCATACACATGTTCATATGGAGGAGGTCTATAATGATACTGCATATATGGACCACTTGGTATAGAGTCATGACGAGGAATGAAATATTTGCTTTGTCCATGTATACCATACTCTACAGGCATGTCATGAGTTTGTTCTAGTGTGTTGCCCCCAAATTTGACGCGGGGTTTCCTTGTGTCCAAATTTTGAGCATGCCTTTGGATATCCAATTGCTTTGGTGGTTGATCCTTAGCATTGGTATGTGATTGAGTATATTTTTTTGCATAAGACTTCCATGATGGTCTGCAAAGGTGAGTATCATATGCTTGACCATGTGTGTATGGGACCTCTGGTTTTTGAAACAAAGATGATGGTGATTCAAGCACCATATGTGGTCCTCTATTGCCTCCACTATTAGGCCTCCTTTGATTCATGTTGGAGTGAGATTGTTGCAAAGGTCAATTTTCCATTATTTGAGACATGTCAAAATCATGAGGGATCTTGGCTCCACTATGTGCCATCACTTGTAAGAAATATTGTCTATCTCTCTTCATTATTTCCTCAACCAATCGATTGAAATGGGGATTCATAATGGTGTCTTTCACTTCTTCTGAATGTACAGAAAAGTTGTCCATATTGTCATTGTGTGTATCATTGTTGTTTGTAGTGTCCATGTTCTCAACATTTGGAATGTTTCTATAGGCTTCATTGTCATATTCATAGGAACTCATGTTTACGGACTCTTGAGCCTCTTTAGTTTCTCTCCTAGATTTTTGGGAGCGGGTTTCAACCATGAACTAGGTATTGACCAAGATGTGTGAGACTAGATGAATATGGAAAGAGTATGGAAGACCAAGAGTTGGATGGAATGTAAATGAATCTGAGGTATACTTGCAATGTCCAAAGTGTAAGACCAAGTATGTATGTAGTAGAGTAGGTGTGACTTCCAAAGAGATGATAGTTTCTCTTGATGAGGTAAGTTGACCTTGACTCTAAGTAAGACCAAATGAGACCCAAAGGTGATAGACCTTGATGAGGGACCACTTAGAAAAATATTGTATGTAGTGTGTTGACAAAGTATGATGAGGACAAGCAAGTGACCTTTTGAATCAAGTTTAGACAAATGTGAATGTAATGTAAGGTGTAAAGCAATGATGGACTTTGTGCGACCCAAAGACAGGTTGAATGCTAGATGAAAACCCAAAGAGATACTTAGGAAGCTCAATAAGTTTGAAACTGACTGTTCCTTGTTTGCTGGATTATGAAAGTTTTCAATTCTGAACACAGACGTGCTTGTATACTTCACAGACGCGCTTAAAGGACACAGACGCTATTCTGTCAGACACAGACGTGCTTAAATGACACAGACGTGGTTTTGTCAGACACAGACACGTTTCTGAGATGTTGTAAATGCAATGTTGCTCAGAAGACACAGACGCGTTTCTGCCTTTCACAGACGTGTTTAGATGACACAGACGTGGTTTTGTCAGACACAAATGCGTTTCTGCAAACTTTGTGCAATTTTTTCAATCTGTGAAGTTGTTTTGTTGTGACCAAATCTGAATGTTTGACTATTTTTCGTGACAAGAGGACATAGTGTTGATGAAGACTCAATGTTTGCAAGTGTTTAGACTCAAAATGACTCAAAGAAAAGTGTGTTGTTTGATGTAAAATTGTTTTGCATACACTTGAAGACACAGAAGACACAATGTTTTGGTGTTTGGTCTTGAATGTTTGATAGTTCAAAATAAGACAAGCACAATTCTTATGGTTGGCCAGGACAATAGTTGTTGATCCCACATGGAGTTTCCCCTGAGGCTATGCTATTCAGAGCGGATACTTAGATGTTTGACCCCACTGGCTCCACCCTCGACACTCACTTCTTGGGGCAGCCAAGTATCAGTCCCCACAAAAACTCCTCGTGGCAAACTTTGTATCTCTACTAAGAACCATATGTGTGTGGGCCGCTACCAGAGGTCCGACCTCCTGCCCCAACAACTAGAAGGATTTTGTCTTCTAAAACAAAAAGGTGCTAGTAAGGGCATCCGCTCGTGTGGCCATACATATGACACTTTCAGCTCTGTAAATACAGAAGGCTCCCATCTTGTAGGGGTTACGCCCTACAAATGATCAAATAAATTTGATCAAACGGGTTTATGGGGAGACATAGTATTGGTATGAACTAATCAGCACACGTTATCCATAGTTTTCACCATGGATACAATTATTTATAGTGGTTTGGAAGAAGATGGCTTTTCTTTTGCTACCACTTGGGTCGTTCTCTCCTCACTAGTAGTCCTAATGACCACACGGGGAGACATGCCCTCTAAAGATTAAACAAAAAGAGCCTATTGCTCAAGACACAAAAGACAATGGTTCAATTTTAGTGTACCAATTGAAGTGTTTGCTAATCTATGAAAACAAGGCACACAATAAAGATAAAAAACCCTTGCCAAGGTCCTGCAACAAAGATCTATTAGTAGTTTGGATTGTTTCAAATAATCACCCCTTCCTGCAAGCACACAAGTTAGGTAAATTTTAGATCCAAAAGACTTTGTGAAATAGGGGCCTTCAACAAAATGATTTTTGCTTTCCAAGTCAAGCTGCACCAATTTCGTTAGCTAAATATGAAGATGTTAGCTCAATATAAACCAAATATGAAATCTGAATGACGCAAAACTGAATCAAAGAAAAAAAACCCAAAATGTAACAAATTCACACAGACGCAGTTATCAGAAACACAAACGCTGTAAAATTTTGCAGATGCGCCTAAAGCCGACACAGATGCAGTTCTAGAACATAGACGCGGCTCTTGGACGCAGACGCACCTGAAAACTCCACAGACGCGACTAAGGAACACAGATGCGACTTTCAGAATCTGTAGAAAAATAAAATATTGTCGAGGATGCAGATGCGATTCCAGATGTCGCAGACGTGACAGAAAATAAAAAATGCGATCCGAAAGTATGCAGACGCAAAAATATCAAAATATTGTCGGAAATGTCAGATTTGCAACTTCAAAACACAAAATCTGCAACAAAAGATGTTAAATTCAAAAGGGACAAGATTCCCACCGGGCGTGCCAAAATGTATACAGTGAAAATGGATAACAACAATGTTGAAAGACTAAATAGATTCAACCACAAAACCCTAGCCTAACAACAACAAAGATCCACCATAACATATGAAGATTACCTAAGACAATGCAAATCAAATGAAATCACAAAGATTATACCATCACATGTCCAATAGGGTTTGGATCTCCATTCTTCCTATCTCCATTGATCTTGCTTGATATATTTGCTCTCAAATTTTATGTGCACAAGAGCTCAACAAAGAACGAAAATGTGGTTGCAAGTAGGCTTGATTGCATATGCAAGTTCGAAAGAGTAGTCGGGGCTGAATGCATGAGGAGAGTTTGATAATGAAGGAAGCATCTCCTTATATAGAAGATAATATATGAAATGGAGGGATAAGATTGAGAGTAAAAGATAAATGGTCAGCTATGATTAAAGGGTAGGTAAAGAAAATAATAAAATAATGAGAGGGTAGGTAGTGTATGAATTAAGAGATGAATGACATGTGTCATGGGTAGAAAAGGCTAATGAATTAATTAAATAAATAAAGATTTATTTAATTAATAGAAGAAGTGGGATAATTAAATAAATAAGATATTTATTTAATTTAAGAAAAAGGATAATTTAAATAAATAAAAGTATTTATTTAAATGAGAAATAAGGCTAGAAGAGGATAAATGAATTAATTAAATAAAAAAAGATTTATTCAATTAATAGAAGAATTAGGCTCAAATAATTAAATAAATAAAATATTTATTTAATTAGACTGGACAATTTTAGGTGTCTACAGGCACTATTGTATCGGTGGTTGATTTTGCAGAGAACTATACATTGCAAACATAGAATGAGGTACAGTCTCAATACTACAATTCAGTCCAAATTGCTACTTTTGTTCACATTACATATAGACATGCTCCTGACAGTACATAAGAGGATAGGAAGATAATCAGGGAGTATCATTTTTATATGAGTGATGATAGATCACACTCCTCTGAGTATGTGCAACATTCTTTCGAGATTTTTTTTGATTTCTTGCACGAGAAAGATATTGCAATTGACCGACATATAATATGGTCAGATAACTGTATGGGTCAATTCAAGAATGCCCATATATTTTATTGGTTGAGTAGAATGCATGTGGAGAGGCGTAAACCTCATATTTGGTGTTTTTTGAGGCAGGGCATGGGAAGGGAGAGCATGATGGAGCAGGTGCATGTTTGAAGAGAGCTCTAGTTAAGGAGCAATTGAGGATTTCAAGTGCAAATTTCTCTGATGCACGTTTTATTGTTGATTGGTGTAGTTCAGCATTGTCACATGGAGGTACTCTTGATTCAACATTAAGCAGATTCTTTTGGTTGGTTGAGGAGGGAACAGTGGGAGATAGATTGGATTGTCAAACAATTAAAGATTCTTCAAAAATGCATTCATTTCTCAGCTCAGATGCAAGTACATGGACCATTTGGATACGAGCGTTGGCTTGTGTTTGTCAGAGTTGTGTTCGGTGTGATTGGGATTAGTGCGAGTCAAGTGAGTGGGTTGATACGTGGGTTCCCCACTATATAACTCCTTTATCTCAAACAATATCCTTGTCAAACGATGACATGGAAAGTTCACTTGAGTATGATCGTCTATTAGATCTTATACAACCATGAAATGTTTTTGCAGTTGTTGCATCGCAAGGGAATGAAGAGAGATCAGAATATTGGTTGGCACGATGTGTACAGGGAAAACAAAAGCTAACACAACCAATGACAAATGATGACGGGTTCATATATCCTACAGGTTCAGTTGTTGTTGTGGGAACTTGGTTGCGAACATACATGATTAGAAAGAATGGCATACCTGCATTTGAAGACTGTGAGAGACACAAAACTATTATAATGTATTCACACCTTATTATAGCTACAAATGTCAAGTTATTGAAGCATCAAGCAAAACCAAAGACCAAAGAGCTATGGATAGTGACTACTGCTGATCATGAAGCAATACTGGATACTCTTAAATAAAGAGATGACCCTTCAGGCACACTTGAGTAGTAGGTCTTTAATGGTGCCTTATTTTTTTTTATCATGCATTTCATTTCGAACAATGATCATTAAACCTTAATGATCAAGTTTGTTACGTGTATATTAAGGATGTGTTGAAAATGCAGGTCTATTGATGAATGCTT
The DNA here is from genome assembly GCF_030272615.1 of Cryptomeria japonica. NCBI lineage: Eukaryota > Viridiplantae > Streptophyta > Pinopsida > Cupressales > Cupressaceae > Cryptomeria > Cryptomeria japonica. The sequence goes on from NC_081411.1 coordinate 280,370,834, forward strand.
TTTTTTGGCAACATGGTTTTTGCATGCACATAGTGGGTACATGATATAATTGGAAGGGACGTATTTTTGCAACACGACTTATTATCATGCATTTGATGAGCTTTACACTTTTTGTTATTAGAGAACACTATCTGACAATTTTGGATGATATAATTATCGCAAAACCTTTATGCTCATGCAGGTCTTTATTGATGATATACAATAGTACATCACATTATGATTTTTGATGATATACAGGTTCATGCTAGATCATTCGCCGTTGACAAGACCCTCTCTTGGTGATGGTACATATTCTTTTGTGCATTAATGAGATAAAATTTTGTGCATAAACATTAAGTCAAGTGAATGTATTGCTATTTAGAAATGACCATATCTACCATCGTCTTCAACCATGCAGAGAAATGCAGTGAGAAGGGCTTTAATCAACATGCGTATTTCTTCAAAGTTATGCTTGTATACTTTGCAGAGAAACTGGTAAGTTTCGTAATTATACAATCTTGTGCATCTTAAAAATGTTTGAAATGATCTATTTATAATTTGCCAAACTAATTTGTATTAAGTGTTATAATTTGTTTCTTGTAGCACATTCATTCCGCATAAAAAGGTTACTTATTTTGGTCTTCATTTATATATAGGCATTGCTGTACGCAAGCTTTTCTCTTAGGACATGAGGATGTCTGATGTAGATGAAGTGGGATGTTGTATTTGTATATGGATGTGAATTGATGTAACATTGTTATGATGATATACAATGTCCATGAGCAAATTATGTGTATACAATACATGGAAATATTTATGATCATTATGTGTCTACAGTGTAATGCTTGGAAATATTGATGATATACAATGTCCATGAAAAAAAATCATGTTCTCATATCCCTTCATGGATGTCACATGAAAGTGCAATGGTAATTATGTGTATACAATACATGGAAATATTCATGCTCATTATGTGTCTATAGTGTAATGCTTGTTTATATATAATTTTAGTGCTCAAGGGACGACGCTGATAGGGTATGAGCCTGAGCGTTTGATCGAGTGGGGGGGAAAAATAGGAGCACGCGTAGGGTAATAATGCCTAACTGGAGATGTTGGAGCTGACGGTTCGTCATTGCGATGAGTAGAACGAGAAATCGGCCACGCGACAACATTCCATTGAGTGAGATTGACGATTTTTTTGCCAATCGAAAAATTGTTGCCCTAATAAAACCATAGGGAAACTTGAAAAATCGAGATAGGATTTTGTAGGGACCCCTCTAGTAGCCCCGTAGGTTCAAACAGATCATTTGTAGGTGCCACGAATTCCGAGTTAGGGCCCGTCAAAGTTTGACAATTTTGAGCACTTAGGGTGCTCAAGGGACGACGCTGGTAGGGTATGACCCCGAGTGTTAGATCAAGTGGGGGGGGGAAAATAGGAGCATGCGTAGGGTAATAATGCCTAACTAGACATGTCGAAGCTAACGGTTCATCATCACGACGAGCAGAATGAGAAATCAGTTACGCGACAACATTCCATTGAGTGAGACTGACGATTTTTTCGCCAACCGAAAAATTGCTGCCTTAATAAAACCGTAGGGCAAATTGAAAAACCGAGATAGGATTTTGTAGGGACCCCTCTCGTGGCCCCGTAGGTTCAAACAGATCTTTCGCAGGTGCCACGGATTCTGAGTTAGGGCTCGTCAAAGTTTGACAATTTTGAGCACTTAGGGCGCTGAAGGGACGATGCCGGTAGGGTATGACCCCGAGCGTTCGATTGAGTGGGGGGGAAAAATAGGAGCATGCATAGGGTAATAATGCCTAACTGGACATGTTAGAGCCAATGGTTTGTCACCGCGATAAGCAGAACGAGAAATTGACCACGTGACAACATTCCATTGAGTGAGATTGACGATTTTTTCGCCAACTGAAAAATTGCCGCCCTAATAAAACCGTAGGGAAACTTGAAAAACCAAGATAGGATTTTTTAGGGACCCCTCTCATGGCCCCATAGGTTCAAACAAATTGTTTACAGGTTCAACAAAGTTTGAGTTAGGGCCCGTCAAAGTTTGACAATTTTGAGCACTTAGGGCACTCAAGGGACGACGATGGTAGGGTATGACCCTGGGCATTCGATCGAGTGGGGGGGAAAAATAGGAGCATGTGTAGGGTATTGTTCATTAAATGAATTGTATTGTTCATTGAATGAATTGTATTGTATTGTTGATTAAATGAATTGTATTGTATTGTTCATTAAATGAATTATATTGTTCATTATAAAAACAACACTTACGATGAAATGAAATGAATTGTATTGTTCATTAAATAGCCATTATTAACCATTGTTAATTATTTGAATGAAGATTAAATATTTCCACGATAACACCACGCACAGATGAGCAACAATTTATACGATTGAATATCAACTTTTGTATATATAAAAATGTCAAATGATTACAAATGTATGTCCATACACAAATATGGCATAAACGCCAACTGAAACAAAATGTATGTCTAAATACGTGAATGCATGTCCATATATAAAATATACATGCCAACTAGACATGTAAGCATCCCAAAATTATCTATAACATCCTAAACTGCTGATGGATCATCAACATCAATCCTCTTCACCGCACTGCTCGGCTCTGAAGGATCTTGCACAAGAAAAACAAACCACGATTAATATTAGCTATATTATATAATTCACATTCGAAAAGTTAACATAAAAATGAACTATAATTTAACTATTCATGTTTACCTCATCTCCACGTTTTCTCTTCAGCTTTGCAGGACTCTTGATGTATGTCTTCGGTAGAGGAGGTATGTTTTGAATATTTTCATACACAACCTACATATGTTCAGAAACATGACATTGATACAAGTTAGCATATAATTGTCACTGATAATAACAAATTATATCTACTTATCAAAAAATAAAATAAATACACATCTACTCGAGGCATCTCTTCTTCTTCTTCTTCTTCTTCAGGTATACTGGGTGTAGTCATCAAGGATGTGAAGCCAAGAATTCTCTGTATATATACACAACAAGTATATGAAACTATCAATCTATGTCTAGACATGTATAATCACTATAAGTTATTTAAACTATTCATTCAATCATATTTGCATTCAATTACCTTTCCCTTGTCTCCAACTGCACTACCAAATCCTAAATCACACTGCCCCGCACTCGTGCTGCTTGTACCCTACAAGAGTAAAGTAAGATATACATGAAAGTTACTACATAATCTAATTAATACCAATATAAATGATGAGCATGTATGTACAATAAAATACAAACGAATAGGTGCAATAATATATGTACCGTCAAGCTATCAAGGCCAAATGAAATGGTCGACATGGTGCCCTCCTGAATTTGTCTCAACTCATCCTCGGTCATCAACTATTAAATAGACCATGTAAATAAAAATTAGTACTTAATATTATCTAATTTATAAATATTTAATTAAAATATAACATGAAATATGAAAACACAAATCTTACCACTACATCATCAATGTATGATGACGGTGCCTCCTCGCCTCTAGCATGTGAGGACTACCCAGGGTATCCTCCAGTCTGTGTAATAACATCTGGTGCATCATGCATTTCATGCACCTCATAATCTACACTGTCCACAGGAGGATCAACAGGCTGTCCAACTGGACCCAAGCATACGTGCCCACACATGACACAACTATGGGGCACACATATGTGTGGAGCTGAGGATGACGTGTCACCGACACTAGATGCACCGATACCATCAAGAGTAGGCTGAGCTGCTGATGCAACCTGAGAAACCAAAAGGCTACTCAAAGAGTGAATAGCCGATATGGTCTGTGAAGCCACCTCACAAATGATATCAGGATGCTGAACTGTAGGTGGGGATCAATAGGAGGAGGGGGACATATGGGCCCTGGACTACTCTGACTACCCCAGGTTTATTTTCGAGCATACCTAAACCTACACCTTGGAAAGGTTGGATGTCAAAGTAGTTCACATGTTTGTGTAAAACAAACTCAGCATACAATTTTTTTATGAAAGAGAAGGGGATATCAAGATTGTTGTTGGGTGGTTTATCGAAAACCATCCACCAATGATCCCAAAAGTTTTTCACAATCTCATCATTTGTGCATCATTTGATAGAAAGTTTTGTTTTTTGGGATCTGTGGGCTGACCAGTACGGGGATTGACAAACAATGAGGCAATTTCGGCTTTGGATATCTCAAGATCCTTGATATCCTTATACGACAAGCCATCTGCATATTTTTCCTTCATAGAATCTCACCACAAAAGGGCAACATCGTGCTCCTCAGTCATGGTTTCCATATTTTTTATGATCGACGTGAGAGGATCAAACAATGGGTTTAGACGAGGGATCCTACAATATACTTTTGCAATCCCCCTCAATTCATTCAAATTTTGTGCAATCAAATCTTGAATTGAGGGGGGGTTTGGCAAATGAGGGTTTGGTTGTTACAGTTATGGTTGGTCAGTGTTTTCATTGTTATCCCCCATTTTTAACCTAATTGAATGTAAACAATTAAATTTAGTTAACAAATTTAAACAATTAGGTATTTGATTTAAAAAAAACCTAGTTTTCATGAAAAAAAACCATATTTTCAATGAAAAATCAAATAAACATTAACAAAAAATAAAAAAAAATGAATGAAAATGATTCAAAATGATAAAATTCTTACCTCTAAATCTATTTTTTAACAATTTTTTGTCAAAACACCGGATATTGGATGGAGCAAGTATCGGATTTTGATGAAATCGCACGGTCTGTGAGTTAAATGACTCACGGGACTGTCACTGTCGAAATATAAAAGTCTCAAAAAATCGGATAGCCGATAAAATCGGATATCCAATTTGTATACTTAAATTATTTTTAAATAACATATATAATATAATAATATATTATATAATATAATAATATATTATATAATATAATAATATATTATATAATATATTATTATATTATATAATACGTATTGTATTATATATAATATAATATAATATAATATAATATAATATTATATATAATATTATATTATATTATATATTTTATAATATAATATAATATTGTATTATATAATATATTATTATAATATAATATAATATAATATAATAATATAATATAATATAATATAATAATATATTTTATAATACGTATTATATAATATATTATTATATTATATAATACATATTGTATTATATTATATATATTATAATATATAATATAATACAATATTATATTATATTATATTATATTATATATACGTATTATATTGTATTGTAGTAATATAATATAATATAATATAATATAATATAATATTATATATAATATAATATTATATTGTATTATATTATATATAATAATACAATACAATACAATATAATATAATATAATATAATATAATATAATATAATATAATATAATATAATATAATATAATATAATACATTATAATATTATATAATATAATACAATATTATATTATATTATATAATATATAATATAATACAATATTATATTATATTATATAATATATAATATAATATTATATATATAATATAATATTATATTATATTATTATATATATTATATAATATATAATATATAATATAATATAATATAATATAATATAATATAATATATAATATTGTATTATATAATATATTATTATAATATAATATAATATAATATAATAATATATTATATAATACGTATTATATAATATATAATGTAATAATATATTATATAATATATTATTACATTATATATATTATATAATATAATAATATATTATATATTATATAATATGTAACATATAATATATTTTTTAAATTAAAATTACAAATAAAAATCGGATATCCGGTTTTATCGGATATCCGATTTGCATAGGTAATTACCAGGCCAAGGTGTATTGACACCCAGGCCAAGCAAAAAGTCAACATGGATTTTCGCATTTTTAGGCGAGTGAGGAAGGCTATTTTTTTCACATCGCCACTTTTTGGCCCCCTTGATGCTGCACTAACTCGCCTATTTAGATAAAAGTCCATAGAGAAAATTAAAACTATCCACTTAAAAATTAACATAGACCAAAAAGAGCACCAACCTAGCATCATCCTAGTCGTCCTTGATGAGGTTCCTTTCCTGCATAAGACATTGCATTTGATCCTTCCAAATCTTCAAGTATACTGTGTCCTCATTCTACTCCTCCTCATGTAGGTTGTCATCCTTCCTTATCTTTTTTTGTTTTTTCATCCTACTTTGTCTCGAGACAAACCCCATGGCCACTTTTCACATAATTCCATCAATAATATCACATAGGGAATTCAAGGCCTCTCCCACTAACTAATGTCCTTGCCTATATTCCTCCACCTTAGCTTCAAGTTTCATGACCTCAACCTGTAGGTCAATTATCTAGTTTTGCCCTGTTCTCAGGACTCTCCTATTGATAAAGATAATTTCAAAACCTTTGAATGTTAAATTATATGTGTGTTTTATCAATCTAAATATTCTATTATGTGCTCCTCATAAAACACCAACTTTGGGTAGACCATTGCTCTTATTTTTTGTAGTAAGGAAGCTCAAAGTCACAAATCAAAGATTAGCCCATAATAAAAAATACTAGTAACAATCTTCTATTATTTAGTAATTGGGTTTTTTAACAATCAAGGAGGCACCTGTAAATAAATATAAACAAGGTAAACAATGGCTAAATGGGTCAAAAGGAGCTATAGAAATGTAGTAGGTTTGCACAAGGCCAACACCATGAAGTGAAACAAGCATGTAAAGATAAACACAAAAAGAAAACTTAAACAAATAATGGAACAAGGGGAGGTTCTTAATTACTCCAAATGTTGGAGTAATTAGGATAATTATCTAATTGTTTAATTAATTATGTCCTCTATTTACTTTATTCACTTAAGATAAACTTAGGTAATTTTTTCTTTCATCAAAATTAGGATAATAATAGCTTAAGTCTCATTCATTATGATTTTGACACTTGGCACTACGTAATTTAATCTATTGAGGGTTTCAATCATCCATTTTATAAGGATTCATTCATTTGTTGTAAAAAGATTATTGTGCAATTGATGCATAATTCTAGTGTTGTTGAGCTATTTATTCTTTCTTGATCTCAATATAGTGACAAGTGATATGTTTGCAAATGATTCTTGGCTTGTGATTGAACATGGAAACAAAGCATATTTGTTAAGTCCCCTTCCATATTCTTGAGGGATCACTTCTTAAGATAGTTTTATCTACACATTGTGCTCAAACGGAGGCTGCCATTGCATTCACAATATCTCAAAACCTATACACCAACTGTCATTTCATCAAAATCGGAGTAGTTGAATTTTGGGGCATTTTTTGGTAAGGGCACGAAAATTAAGGCAAGATCTAGGGGTCAACAAAATTTCAAGGGAAATTTGAGACAAAATAGATGTCAGCATTGTATTTTCAAGGTCCCAAAACTTACAAATTGACTATTTATTTTTATCAAATCCAATCAGTTAAAAGTTTGGGGTCTTTTTTCCTTAAGGGAATACATTTCAAGGCAAGATCTAGAGTTCAAAAAAAATCTTGGATGCTTTGGAATGAAATTGACCCCACCATCATGTCTGTAATACCCCAAAACCTTAAGATCACCTATCATTTCGTTGAAATTAGACACTTCAATTTTTTAAGCAATTTTTTTCTAGGGATGCTTCGCTAAAAATCCATATAGATCCATAACACTGACACATGTCTAACAATGCACCGACACAATCATTGATATCATCATCCATTCATCATTGACATCAACATCCATGTCAACAGCCACATCATCGTGCACATCAATGGTACATCAATTTCCACATTGACTACCATGTTGAATCTTCCATTTCAACAAATGTTCTCAGTAGGTTATCATATCAACATGATATCACATTGACATAATTAAACCACCTAAGCACTCTCTCATGCCCTCTTTTGACATTTTGAATTACCTTTAGTAAATTGGCCATAGCTTGGTCACATGAGCTCAAAATATAAAAATGAGATATGACTATTATTCTTTTTTTCTAAGCCCAATCCAAAGGTGCTAGTCTTGATTCTTGATTAGATTCTCCAATTTTCCATACTAGGCCCACGAACTCATATCTTTAGTTTTGCACTTGGAGGGCCATAAATTTCATGTTTAGACTCAATTTTGTATGATTCTTGTGCTATCTAAAAGTGGTTCAATCCTCTATCTACTTTTTTGACAAATATTAGATCTATCCTTTTGGGTTTCTTTGTTGGAAAACATGAAAATCAATTAATTTTTTTGAGATTGAAGTGATTTTTTTGGCATGAGAGACTCTATATTGTTGTATTATTCCATTTCTATACTTTTTTTCATTCATTTATCATGGATCCAAATCATATTACCCCCCACCCCCACTCCATTCAACTACTATAATTATAAAAACCAAATGGAGACTACTATGAACAAACAAGGGTTATATAGGCTAACCATTGGTATAGAACTTGAGCCTACAAGTGTTGTTGAGAGATAAAATAGTTCAATAGGAGTGATGAGGATTTTAGGAAACTATGCATGTCTATGTCTCTAGAACTTCTCTTTCATGTTAAGTCTTGCACTACACTTCATCAGATCTAGACTAGAATGTGTACGTGTTTCTACCAAACCAATGAGAAAATCTGCAGGACATCCTCCATAGCTAAGAGAGATTTAAGAGGTGAGTACAAATGTACATGCTCTCTTGCTTAAATTGGCAAAAGCAGGGTAGACGAGTGGACAAGGTTTATACATGTGTGTCAACTTAGAGAAGTTAGAGTCCTAATATGACTCTACAATTATCCATCTACCTAATAAATGATATTACCTATGTTAAACTTAAGTAAACTATAAATAGTAAAAACTAATAAGTTGATCATAGTAAAAGCTATTTACTCCGACATATTGGAGTCCTTGTGTTGGGAAGCAAGATGCATTGGCAGATTTGAGTTGGAGAATGATCTTATTGGCTCGAACCCTTCATTTTTTGATAGTATTTATAACTTCTTCACAAAATTGAAGTCTCTCAAATTATAGTTGCAACAATGTGGTACTCAAAAGGATAACTCTCAATTGATTCTCTCTATCCTTGCTAAACTTTGTCCTAATTATTTAGTGTTTTTCTCTACCTTTCATGCCACCAAAGATGCATTCAATTCTAGGCTCACAATGCCTTCACTTGATGAGTTTTCTTTACAACTCACTTGAGAGAAATCAAAGTTGATTTAGATGGGTCGATTGAAGTCTACCAAATCATAGTCTTTTTTTATATCCTAGGGAACCAAAAGTCATAAGGCTTCACATGGAAATGACAAGAAAAAGAAACATAAGGATTTCAAGTCACATGAGCATCCCAAGGACACCCAATCAAGTGAATCTTTGAATTGTTCTCCATCTTATAAGAGGTCTTCATCAAATAATGATAAATCAGAGTGTGCATGATGCACTAAGACAAGACATGATGAGAATAAGTGTTATGTGAAGAAGATTGATGAGCTTCAGAACCATCTCTTGAAGCATAATACTGAGCCACCTTAATTTAGTTTTTTTCTTAAATGGATAAGCAAGATGACTAGAGGATATATGGTGCTTGATATGGAGCCTTTGGTTTTCACAATTATATGGTCGGTAGTGTCTAAAAAAAGGTAGCGGTGTCTTGAGAATTGCAAAAGTGTCTTTCATGCATTAATGTGTCTTTTATATGATCATGATTACATCCTCAATCAATTATACTTATCATTTAAACTACAAGTCCTCAATAGTAGAGATAATAATCATTAGAAAATTCATAGAACTTTTATAAACTATTCTAATGATAATAGTGGTAGAGATAATCATTATTAGAATATTAATGAAAATTCTTACTTAATTATAATAATTGAGACCCCACATTCATCTACGAATGATTGAATACTATTATCCTCATCAGTCATACTTAATCATTTGAACTATTTCCTTTTAATATTTTTACATAAAATCTAATAAATAAAATCTAATTTATTTTTTCATTATACTGTTTTAATATTATAATTTAACATATGAAAATTCATATATAAATTTAATAAAAATTATATAGTCAATATTTAAAACAAATTTACCATACAAACATCAAAAACAAAAACGGAAAATTCTCGACTCTGAATACAATCTCTTCAATTATTTTTGAATATCTGGTTTGAAAAACATGTAAGCGCGCAGCACAGCATCTTTTGGAATTGATCTATAATGCGGATTATTTTATTTTTATATAATTTATATTCTACATACTAGTACTGATAAAGAATCCTTATAAGCATTACAGTTTCAGACATGGACCAAATCCAGTGTCGAAACGTCAAGTCAATATTGCTTTAGCTTTCTCCACTTTCTTCCCTTTTTCTTGCACGGCTTAGGGAATCGTTGCTTTAATAATGTTTCCTCACTGTAATAATGTATAGCAGGACATCTTTAAAAATCTAAAGCAAAAAAAAATCCTCCATTTCCCAATTCTACAGCTTTTGCAGAGCATCGAACAGTTTGATTAGAAAAAGTGATTGCATCTTCTTCCTTCAGTTTTTTTCGAAATGTGTGAGCTTGTAGGCTTTATTAAAGAATCCATTTTCAGTTCCATCTTCACCTGTGCTCATTCTTGTTTTTTCCTTTGGTCATAATGAAGAAGGCCAATTCTTTCGCCACTATCCAAGTAACGTTGCTCTTCCTGTTAGCATTTACCAGAGCATATAATGTGAAGAATGTAAGGAAGCCCTACATAGTTCACATGATGAAGTCTATGAAGCCCCAACGTTTTCGTTTGCCTGAGTTGTGGTATGCTTCAATTGTCAACCAGGTCACCAATGCTGCCTCCACGTCAGATCGGAGTATCTTGTTATATACATATGATGTAGTCCTTCATGGTTTTGCGGCCAAGCTGACCAGTGCGGAGGCTGCAGCTTTGGAGAGAATGAATGGCTGTCTGGCTGTAATTCCATCAGCTCTGAGTAAACTCCATACTACACATTCACCTCAATTTCTCGGCCTCACCGATGGCAAAGGTATGTGGTCGCAGCATTTGAATCGTGGAGATGATGTGATAGTGGGTGTGTTGGACACGGGAATATGGCCTGAGAGCGAAAGCTTTCATGACGAGGGGCTGGGGCCTGTTCCCTCCAGATGGAAAGGCGAATGTGAAAGCGGAGAACAATTTGATTCCTCCTTGTGCAATAGAAAACTCATCGGAGCTCGATTTAATTTCTCTGCGGGCTACAAATCACACGTGGGTGAGGATTTCATATCCCCAAGAGACAACCATGGCCACGGCACACATACTTCTTCTACTGCAGCGGGATCTGCTGTAAGGGGAGTGAGCTACAAAGGCTTTGGCAACGGAACAGCTATGGGGATGGCCCCTGCGGCCAGACTGGCCGTGTATAAGGTCTGCTGGGGACGGAAAGGCAACTGTGATGCGAGCGACATAGCTGCTGCAATGGAGAAAGCCGTCCAAGATGGTGTTGATATTATTTCTATTTCAATTGGCGACGAGTCTGAGCTTCCATTTTACATGGATCACCAAGCGCTAGCAGCATTCGGTGCCATAGAGAAGGGTGTATTTGTTTCCGCCTCTGCTGGTAACTCCGGGCCTTACTCACTTTCTCTTACAAACACTGCACCGTGGTTAATCACTGTGGGGGCGAGCAATATAGACAGAGAGTTTTTATCTCCTCTGAAGCTCGGCAATGGCGAGCTGTTCAAAGGCTCGTCCTTTTACAGAGGACCCGGGATTAAAAATCTGCCTCTGATCTACGATTATTGCAGTGACAGCGGTCTCGATCCACACATTTTCAAAGGTAAAGTTGTACTGTGCACTTCGCAAAGCAATTCTACGGAAATAGCAAGGCTTGTGAAGGATGCCGGCGCAGTAGGATTGATAGTTGTCAACGATGCCGCATTCCCTATCGATCAACCATATCTGCCGGCTACCAGCGTGAGTTCTATGAAAGGAGAAAAGATAAAAGCCTACGTCAACAGCACCGCGGTGCCCACGGCCACGATCAATCCCACGGGGTTGACAGTGGTGGGAAAAGCAACGGCCCCAATCGTGGCCCTGTTTTCTTCCAGAGGTCCAAGCCAGAACTACCCAGACGTTCTTAAGCCCGATATAATCGCCCCGGGTGTTAACATCTTAGCAGCTGTCACAGAAGGCGGCTTCAAAATAAAGTCCGGGACCTCAATGGCGTGTCCCCACGTCAGCGGCACGGCAGCACTCATCCGAGCTGCGCATCCTACGTGGAGTCCCGCGGCAATCAAATCGGCTCTCATGACGACGGCCTCGACTCTGGACAACAGAAAGCAGCCCATCAAAGATGCGCTAACCTTGCGAGCCGCGGACCCATTTGCAATGGGTGCAGGTCACTTAAATCCAAGGGCTGCCTTGGAGCCGGGGCTGGTGTATGATTTGGGCCCTCAAGACTACATCAACTATCTGTGTGGTCAAAACATCTACACCGAAAAGCAAATAGCCCTCCTCACACACAAGTGGCCCCCTTGCCCCAAATCAGAATCGGGTGCAGATCTTAACTACCCATCTTTCTCAATTTTGTTGAAGTATGGAGAGCGTGTTCAGGTGAGAAGAACGGTTACCAACGTGGGCGGCGACAATGCCGTGTACAAAGTGTGGGTGAAGAGCAGTCCAAGCGTAAAGGTAAGCGTGGAACCAAATATATTGGTGTTCAAGAAACAGAATGACCAGACAAATTTTAATGTGACATTCGTAGGCAAAGTGGAGGGGAGTGAGGAGGTGGAGTACGGAGAGATATGGTGGAAATGCATCCAAGGTGGAACGCACATCGTTCGTAGCCCAATTGTCGTTCTATGGACTACGCTTTGAACTGGAGCAGCTCTCGATATAGCTGATATATACTATGCGGCTTTTATCATTTGGAAAAGGGTCGTTTAGACCGTATTGTGATCCAGCGCTGTCGATGCACATTTGATGGCATTTATAATTAATTGAAACTAGACGTTTGTCTTTTTATTCAATCAATGTAAAGAAAATATTATATAATAGAGGACGGCAGTTCACAGATTGTCCACAAGAAAAAGATGTTGCTCATTTTGTGTCTATATTTTAAAATTAGGTTTGGTTCTATGTGATTAATTTTTTTAAATAATAAGTTGGTAAAGACGTAGTGTAATGGTTAAGTTGTTACATTGGGATCCTTATTATAAAGGTTCAAACTCCTATTGGGGTGTTATTGATAAGTATTCATGTTGAGGATGAGGTCTTCTATGTGTGACCCCACCGGTTCATAGCTCTAATAAAAAAACATGTACTCTCAATAAAAAATGTTAAATTCTCTACTTTGAATATGATCTCGTCAATTATTTTAGTATATCTAGTTTTAATAAAACATCTAAGCATGCAACACGACATCTTTTGGAATTGGTCTTCCACAAGTGCCCCCCTTGCCCCAAATTATAAGGTGTAGATCTAAAATACACGTATGTTTCTTTTGTATTTAAGAAAGGAGAGTGTGTCCAAGAGAAGAGAAGAATGATGACTAGCGTGGGTAGTGACAATGATATGTACAAACCATGGGTGAAGAGTAGTGAAAAGATCAAGGTAAGCATGGAACCAAGCACATTGATGTTCAACAAATGACATGACAAATCAAGTTTCAATGTGACATTTGAAAGTAGAGTGAATGAGAATCAAAATGTTGATCAAAGATTACTTTAGTGGCGACTATTCGCCAATGGCGAATTTTTCACATCGACGACCTAGGAAATGGCGAATATTTTGTACCGACTGGGGGTGACCATGTCACCAGAACATTATCAATTTCCATCAAATTCACAGCCCGATCACTATATGTTTTATGTAATTAAATATTTCTATGCGAGGATTTCACCAATACAATATATGTTGGACACACGGTAAATTTAATTTTTTGGCCTACACTCTTTGAGGTTGCCTTAATAGACGACCGTAATTCGCCTATAGGCATGTAAAGATTTATTCGCTAGGAGGACCCAATTCGCCCGACATTTTGCCGACGTGTGTCTCCATTCACCCCAACTTTCTCCAACTATATTGTATTTGCCAATTATTGGACAACCCATAATCGCCTCAAAAATTACATAAGTCGTGTTATAGTTACGCGAGATTCACCAAATATTTGTATACCATATAAAATTCCTGCGGAATTTGCCATATAAGGATTGGTATAATACATGCAAAGACCATATCTATCTCTACACAATCTAGTGGGTTCTAATCTCTGAATTCTGATCAATAGTGAAGTTTCAGACTAAGGAAATTCATTGTTGTTGACTGTATTGGCGACTGCTAGTGACCTAAAGGTGAGCGATCATATTTTTGAAGTGTTATAATGTTATTTTGAATTTATCTATATTTGTTTGCACTGTTGAGTTTATTTTTATTAAGTGGCAACCCATTAGTGCCAAGTGGTTAGCCGGGACATTCAGACCTCAAACATCTAGATTGTAGGTCATAGGGCCAATGAAACATATATTATACTTTATAGTCTATTATTACTTCTTCAACAAATTGATATTTTTTTGTAGCCTTTATTTCGTTGGAGATGTCGAACAGGAAGAAGGGTAGGAAACCTAAATGTGGGGAAGGCCATGAGAGGCCAACAAAAAGCAGAACGTTGTCTTCATACTTTGTCTTTGGAAAAGAGTGTGGTGAAAATTAGGAAGGTACATCATCACAAGTACAATTACAAAATTCACAACCTACACCACATGTTGAAGACGATGGCGAACCTGCTATCTCAGATCAAGATGATCTCGAAGAAGATTATCTGGTAGATGCCCAAGTTAGCCAGAATGATATAATCGATTTTGGTGATAATGCCATTGATGATAATGCACGGAAGGGGAAAAGAAAAGCCAGATCAAAAAAGTATGAACCACAATAAAAAAAGGATCGGGAGTGGGATATGTTAGTGAGGAATTTTCAAATTAATTGGGCGTCAAAGTATCCATTCATTGAACCAGTGGAGAATCTAATTGAAGGGGAGCCTCCAATAGAATGCATGTGTAAGATTTGCACTTGGAAACATAACAAGGAAATTAAGTTGTAGCTAAAATTTGACACCATAGAAAAGCATATGGGTAAGGTTTATGAAAAACAAATGATAGACGGGGTTGAAAAATCGGTGATAAGATGGAAAACAAAGGAGGAATGTAAGAATGTGAGGAATGCCGAAGAGTATTATTTTCATGAGAAAATACAGATGAAGCCTGTTGAAGTTAAAGGTTCTATTGAAGCTAGTTTTGGAAAAGAAATGCAAATAGAACAACTGGGAAAAGTTGTTCAGTTAAACATTATTTTTTATATTGTGAGCAGAGGGCGTGCTATGACAGATTTCCCATCAATTAGTGGTTTATTACACTTTTTGAAAGTTCCTAACTATCCTAATAGACACTAGTCAGTAAACAGTGGATGGGAATGGGCAAGTTGTCTTGCTGAGGTTGAAAAAGAAGATGTAAAGGAAAAAATAAGAGAGTCAAACTTTATTGCATTTTCTTTAGACAAAGTTATGACAGTAGACAATACTTCATGGTTATGCATGCATGTTTATACTGTAGAGAATCATACTCGCAAACTTCATCTACTATCTATTGCTAAAATGAAGGAGAGTGCGATCGCAAAAAATTTATTTCAACTAGTAAAGAGAAGTTTAATTGAATATGGAGGTATGGATGACATGACGGTTGCCAAAAAATTGGTTTGTGTTGGAGCAAATGGAGATTTAGTAATGCAAGGTCACAGGAACGGTCCTTGTACAAATATTGAAACTTCATTTGCATCGTACATTACTGCAATTCACTGCATGTATCACAAAATGAATCTAGATTTTAGAATTGTGAGCAAGTTTGCTTCGGTAAAAAAATTTAAAATTTTAATCAGAGAGCTCTACTCACACTTCTGTCGAAGTCCCAAGCGATTTATGGAATTTCAACACTTTGTTGATAGAATAACTGATGGGAACAAGCTTCTCAAGGATAATAATACCAGATGGATCTCTTTGGATAGTCCAGTGCATCGAGTTTTTTTAGAATATCCATCCTTGATGGACTATTTCACACAACTCTTCTACGAATTAGATCAACATAAATTTCCTGACCTTCTTTGGAGGTTAAGTAATCTAGAGACACTCTTAACTTTAGCAGCTCTTCTGCCCATGCTAGAGGAAATGAAGAATATTATGAAGGTTGCCCAAAAAAGAGCTTTGTATATTGCAGAATATGCTACGTTGCGTAAGATAACATGCATGACCCTTGACAATCTCTATCGAAATCAACCAACACTATCTGATGAAAAATTTGTTAAGTGGCGGACACTCACAGATTTGAACAGTCCTGATAACTTTTTACAAATCGGTGCAGATGGGGAGGTATGTGCCAATGTATGGGGAGTTGAGATACCAATGCACTTCTATGCCACGGTCGACCTCGAGGAACTAGGAAAGCGCCCCAGGAAGCAACTAGAAAGAGTTACAAGGGAAGATTTCAACAAGATTGTTGAGACTGTAACTACTACTGTGAAGAAAATTGCATATGATCTTTCCTCACAAATTAGAAGCAGATTCCCTCCTGAAAACCTACTCGAAGCCATGTCTATCGTGTTTCCTCATTATTGGAACCTCAATAGTGTAGCTGATTTTCGAAGTAAGCTATTGACTTTGGTAAAACAATTTTGCATATCTAGAGAATTGAATGGAGTAACTATAAATGGAATATTAGACGAAACTCATCTTCAAGAGAAATCATCTCATTTTGCATACACTATGAGAGAGCAATATGGCAAAATGGAGAACCCCCACGAAGAGGGATCGGTAACAAGGCTTTGAAAATATATAACTGAGAACATGGTGTTGTGCGATTCAATGCCAGAATATTTGAAGCTTGTTGATTTATGTCTTACCATGATATTGGGTTCGATGGAAGATGAGAGAGTTTTCAATGCTTTGGGGTTCCTAAAATCAATGCTAAGAAATAAACTAGACAAAAATTTGGAAAATTGCTTGAGGCTCTATACATCTAGGTATGATGTCCACACTTTTCCTTACGATAGGGCACTGCAAATCTGGAGGTCCAAATGTGAAAGAAGAGGTTTGGGAAATAGTTCAAACCAAAGTTCCAGTGGGACTATTGACTCATATACTGGACCTAGACTAGTAGCATTGAGATGCAGTTCAACGAAGGTATGCAGACTCAGAGTGAAGAAACCACATACAAGAATCAAGAAAGCTCCGAATTTGATGAGGATGAATGACAACTATAAGAGATTGGTATTTATTGATCTTATTACTGTATCTCATCATTCATATTACAAAAGCATATTACTTTTTGCAATTAGAATTTAATATTGATTTGAAATTGTATTTTTCAATTTTCTATTTCCAGATTTAAAATAGCATTATAAAATACCATAATGTGTTTATTGATACAAAGATGTTTATTGTTTATTTTGACATGTTTGAGAACTTATATTTTCATCAATTCTTTCAAAATATAGCCATATGATACAATTCATTCAATAGTAATACACCAATCTGTGTGATTCTCCATGCAAAAGTCAATACAAAGTTTCAGAACCCTTTGCAAATGACCCTGAATTCCCTTTTATAGAAACAAGGGAGCAACAACAACTTCAGGTCAAATTGCAACATGTGAAGACTCAACATCAATATCACAAACTCAGTACAAATTTATAATGCCATGACATGTCGGATTAGCAATTTAACAACTGCTACATGTCAGATGTCTCTTGTTCAAAAAACAGAGTTCAAATTAAATATTAATTCACGCCATGACAAATTAAATATACATAATAGTAGTGCCTAAAGCCTAGTAATCAGAAATAGAGAAATGCAAAAATGTTAAAGCTTGGGAGAATTTGAGAATACAAATTTACAGGCTGAAGTTTTGCACTGTGCAACATAGATTCATAGGCTGGATTAACAATTTAGCAATAGCGAGTGCTGATTTTTTCCTATTCATATATTAGAGTTATTTCAAGCGATGTCAAATTCAAAACAAAAAAAACATAAAACCTTGAAATTAAGAGTAAAAGAAGAAAACTATGCAATACATACTATGATTCTTAAGATTTTTGTGTCAGTATTTGTAGGGTGCTCCACTCTTCATCTAATGGAAGGTCAATATTCTGTAAACTATGGAAAGTCAACTGCAACTTCATCAACATTCCATATTTAGAAGAGTGACTTGACATCACTGTTTCACCCAATACCGAATTTAGAGTTGTAAATGGTTGGATGAATTCCAGAAAGCTTTGGGGAGTTGTGTCCTTAGGAAGCAAGTCTAAATCATACTTCATTTTTATCTCCATGCTTTTTTTGTAAGCTTCTTTTCCAATGAATTTATTTGATGAGTCAACAGTCTTAGGCAAACTAAGTTTAATCAAATTAGTTTTCTTTTCTTCTAGCTTCAATATCTTTTTGTCACATTTATCCATAACTTCTGATGTTTCTCTTAGTTTCTAGCATTTTTGAATGATAGATATTGTCTTAACTGTGGCATCAATGCAACTCTTAATTCCCTTGGATGCCAAGTAGTTGTCACTGGTACTGTAGACTACTTGCAGAATCTATTTTGCCATATCCTCTTTTAAATAAACATGTATGCTCTTCTCAAAGTGCCCTTTGATTTTCATATAAATTAATCTCAAACTTTCATTCAATTCAAACCATTCACACAACTTGTCACTCCTCTGCATTATTTGCCGCCAAATGTTTTCTTGTATATACTTCATTGTATTTCTCATATTATCTTTTAATCTATCCTCCAAAGTTTTAATTTTATCGTTTGCATTGTGCAGGTCTTCTTTCATTTGTGCACATTTTTTTCTTCCTTCCTCTACTTCCTCTTGCAAATGTTTTTCTTTTTCCTTCTCATGATCCAATAGGTCCCATGTTTTTCTTATTTCGGCAACAACAGACTCATAACTTTGGTATAATTTTTAAAAAATGGCTCTTTCCTCATCAATTTTTTTACTGCTTTTAGCCAGTTTTTCTCTCAGGTCCTTCAAATCTGCATCCATCTTCTCCCGCTCTGCAATTTCTACTACAGAGCCTGAATTTTTTATCCTTTTCTGTAAATCATTGCACTTGTTATCTGTCACTTTCCTCTTTGATTTTTCGTTTGCCAGGTTTGCTTGTAACTTTTCTATTTGTTTCTCCAGTTTATTTTTTTCTCTCTCCACCTTTAGCAGTGAAGTGTAGACCACTTCATTAGTCCTTTTTGACACACTAAGTTTTTCCACATTATGTACTTTGGAAAAATCCATTTGGAGGGTGCTAACTTGAAATTCAGAGGAATCTATCTGACTATGTGGTGGATTTTTATCTTTAGTTGGGGGCATACCAACCATGAACTCCATCATATCTTTGTGTGGGTCATATGTTGGAAATACCTTGTTCCTTGTAGGTTGTCTGTCTAAAACTTCATATAGGGGAACCCTATGAAATGCTCTCTTTTTTTTCTTTATTTGCATTTGTTGTGTGTTCAAATTTTTCATAGTAATCACGAAATTGAAAATCTGGGCTTGTTGAAGCAATTGAATGTTTGAAAGGTGACATAGGAATAACAGAGGCTCCAATTCCACTTATGCCTATGGTTTTAACTAATGCATTACTAGGATTACCAACAACCTTTTCTGATCCTGTCCCATTGACACTTTCATGTGTAGTTTTAATAATCTTTTGAGGTGTGTGATTTGAAGCTGCAAATGATTGATTTGTAGTGCCAGTGGCACTTGATATAGGATTCTCAATAGTATGAGATGGAGTATCTATGACTAGTGGCCTCTTGCGAGAGATATTTTGTTGTAGCCCTTGTCCAACACCAAGACAACTAATATCAGTAGTAGTACCCATGCCAACCCCACCAATCACAGCGGCACTTGACTGAACAATAATAGGAATACTATCCCCAGATTCCCCACCAGTGGCAGTGGCACTTGATTCACCACCAATGGGAATACCATGATGTGGTGGTGGTTGTGGATTTGAACCTGAAACAAATGTAGGTGGACCCTGAGGGTAATGAGTAGTACCTTTCCGTGATGAATCTGAAGAATCAAGTCCAATGACTCGTTTAATAGGAGCTTTTGATTTTGAATTTGATGGAAGTTGTACCTCAAGTGGATACCAAATGCCTTCTCCTCTGGAACCTAGACCACCACCTTCAGAACCCATTTTTTCCACAATGTTTGCCCCTTTGCTATATTTTTCTCTCATGGACTCATTGACTCCACCTAATATTTTAGGGATTGTACTAGTTGTTGGAGTGGCCTCAACCTCATACTCATCATCATCTTTACTCCTGTCATATGTTGTTGTGGGATGCTCCATATTCCATAGTTTGCTAAACTCTTCATCCTCGTCGATGGTCTCAAATTATGCACTGGTCTTTGGTTCACCAAGATTCTTCCTCATAGTCCAAAAATCATTTATTTTGGTTTGAGTCCAATAACTCTCTTTACATTCTTGCAGAATTGATTTAGGAATAGATTTGTTAGATGGATTAGCAGATTTTTGGTAAAAATTGTTGGACCTCCTATTTTGGATGCCCTGGCCCTCCTCTATTGTCCTCTATGTGTGCAATGCCATAATTTGTGATGACATTTTTACTGTTGAAATTTTATTGTCAGCGACAATTTTCTCCATCCCTTTTTTTACCTCACCCTAGGAGTCCATGTTTCTAAGTTTTTCTAGCAATGATTTTTTTTCATGTTGACATAATGCTGAAGAGTTCACATTTTTCTTAAGCCTTTCTTGAACTACACTGATTGGATCATACTACCAGAGACCCTCATCACCAAAGCTAAAAATTGTCAAAAAATCGTGTGCTACATTGAATGCTTTTCTCTCAAATGTGAACCCTCCATATGAGAAAGGCAAGGAAGGAAATATGCTCTTCTTTTGATGATCATTGAAGTGCCTCTCTGCACTCTTCAACTGTCGTACATATTCCAATGTAAATACCCTCTTTGTCACATGTATTGGGAGTCTATATGGTTTTACTGTTGATCCATAAAACTTTAACACAGTGAATTCTTCCATGAAGAACCAGTTAGCCAATTGTATTTGACTTCCGAGTTGAATGCAATCTCTACAAGACACAGGCCATCTAGGCATTAGAGTGCTTGTAATTTAATTATACATTGGTGCCAAAAAGAAGTCTACAAAATGGTTGTAGTTCTTTTTGTTATCATGTATCCTTATCTTTGGTGTCCATTCATAAATTGGACACTCTGTTATGTTCCGAGTCTTCTCATCAATCTTATAGTTCACAATTTGAAGATTGTTGGTCTCAAATATTGCACAATACCTGGATAGAAGGAGATAACACAAGTAGGATGAGAACCTAAATGTCTTACAGGAACCTTTTTTGATCATTAGTAATTGTTTTTGCATGCATTGAACAAGGTGCTCAATAAAATTATATCTTACTGGCTGACCTAGGTAATGGATCTTAAAAATCATTTCAAGAAGGCTTGCACCCACTTCCCTATCATTTTCCAATCCCAGGCAAAATGAAAGCAATGAATTAGTATCCCCAACCCATGGAACAAAAATGTTAGAATCATAAGGAGGCTTATGATTCTGATCCAATTGAGTACCATGCTTTATTAGAGCTTTGATAAATGAATCTCTGCGACTTTGATCGAGACTCTCATAATTCTCCACCAACTTTCCTAGGTCAATTTGAACATTTGAGTTCCGTGCTTCAAACCCTAGGTTCAACAAACGAGCAAATTCTCCCACGTTTATGGATAGAATTTCCTCTTTTGTATTTTTATTGACAATTGCTTTTTTGTCTTCACATAAATTTCGGCGCAGAGCATGACACAATCAAGGCAAGGGAACACTTCAGGTAACACCATGCTTCCCAATCCAGCATCCCACAATGCGATTTATTTGTTTTTAGTTTTAATATTGCGTTGAAAATAGTAAATTTTTCCCTGGATGGATCTGTCGCCTTATTAGACAATGCATATCTAATATCTATGATACGCTTTTCATCATGGATAGCAGGGTCATAAATATCATGGTATTCATCAGTGAAACCTAGTGTTTTAATCAGTTCGGTTAGGTACATTTTTTTTTCACTAGGCTTCCTGTTGAACTACTGCTTCCCATTTTCCCCATCGTTGTTATTGTTAATAATTCAAAATAATGCTAGATACAAACCTAAAAACGCTAACCCTCAAATTGGACAATGAGATTACAAAATTAAAAAAGGTGAGATGTGTTCTAGATTTTACCTGAAATTTCTATTTCACTAGATTGGTGCAGATAGTCTCTGTTGCAACTTGCATTACTCAATCTAGTAGCTATTTCAGAATATCCCTCGATTTACTGGTTTGTCCATGAAATGAAATACGATTATGATTTGTGAGTCACTTATTTTGAAAACTTTGAAAAGTACAAAAGTAATACTTAGGGAAAAATATCTAGAATCATGTTGTAATTTTATTAATTATTATTAATATCTATTCTTTACCGAAGGACAAAACATTCATTAGTTCATTCTAAATTCTGAGGACATTAAATGTAAACATTCAATTCCAGGTGAAGTTCTCACAAATGTGTTCACTTCCCACATTCGGGCCGAAATCCACCCTAAGCCGTTGATCTTTGCTCATCCAATGGACGATGGTACCTGTTGTCACATGTCGTGGGTCCCATGACTTCTGCCATTTTTTGGGCACGTCACCATACTTGTGTCACTTTTCGGGACTATTTTTTAAGTCTATTTAATCATTTTAAACTTCCGCCTGAAAAACAACTTTATAGACTTAATTATATTTTATTAAATTTAAAACGTTCAATTCTGGGTGAAGTTCTCACAAATGTGTTCACTTCCCACATTCGGGCCAAAATCCACCCTAAGCTGTTGATCTTTGCTCATCCAACAGATGATGGTACCTATTGTCAGATGGCATGGGTCCCATGACTTCTACCATTTTTTGGGCACGTCACCATACTCGTGTCACTTTTCAGGACTATTTTTTAAGTTTGTTTAATCATTTTAAACTTCTGCTTGAAAAACAACTTTATAGACTTAATTATATTTTATTAAATTTAAAACGTTCAATTCCGGGTGAAGTTCTCACAAATGTGTTCACTTCCCACATTTGGACAGAAATCCACCCTAAGTCGTTGATCTTTGCTCATCCAATGGATGATGGTACTTGTTGTCAGATATCGTGGGTCCCGTGACTTCTGCCATTTTTCAAGAATGTTAGCAATCATGTCACTTTTTGGGACTATTTTTTAAAGTCTATTTAATCATTTTAAACTTCCATCCGAAAAGGAGCTTTATAGAATTAATTATATTTAATTAAATTTAAAACATTCAATTCCGGGCGAAGTCCTCACAAATGTGTTCACTTCCCACATTCGGGCCGAAATCCACCCTAAGTCGTTGATCTTTGCTCATCCAACAGACAATGGTACTTGTTGTCAGATGTCATGGGTCTCATGACTTCTACCATTTTTCGGGCACGTCACCATACTCGTGTCACTTTCCAGGACTGTTTTTAAGTCTATTTAATCATTTTAAACTTCTGCCTAAAAAAGAGCTTTATAGACTTAATTATATTTAATTAAATTTAAAATGTTCAATTCAGTGCAAAGTTCTCACAAATGTATTCACTTGCCACATTCGTGCCGAAATCCACCTTAAGTTGTTGATCTTTGCTCATCCAATGGACGATGGTACCTATTGTCAGATGTCATCGGTCCCATAATAAGAGACATTTAAAGATGTGCAATAGTTTGAGATAACTATTAAATATAATGTTAATATTATTTGTAAAAATATGAAATTCAAAAATAGTATAGAACATGAAACTTAATTTCTAGAATAAAATAAATAACTAAATAAAAATATAAATTTTGATATACAATTTGAAACGTAAAAGTTTAATATAAAAAACAAAACATTCAATATTAAATCTAAAATATTAATTTAAAGTTTAACAAAATTCTTTAAAAATATGTTTACGATATATAATTTTAAAAAATAGTTTTATATATATATATATATATATATATATATATATATATATAAGTTCAACATAAATTTAGTGTAATATAAATTTTAATTTAATAAATAAATAAAGACTAAATATATATATTAAAGTTCAACATAAATTTAGTTTAATATAAATTTTAATTTAATATAATTTTATTGATAAATAATATGGTGAATCTTATTAATAAACCTGCACCTCCTAAGGACCTATGCAATATGCATTACCTTTGATCCTAGTGAGACTATTGAAAATTGAAATTTGAAACACCTGATGGCCCACTATAAGTCTATATATCATGTGCAAAGATCAAAGACATACTGTCATGAGGGGTTCTCATTGATGATTGATCCAACATGTATGGTGAATGTAATAAGTTAAGAATATGTTTATATACTTTACAATTGCATAAAGTAACATATTGATATGATAAATTTGATTTAGTGGTTAAGATCTTAGATGGTTTCTCTTGTCCTAGTATAGGTTCTATTACTCTTCCAGTTCCCGTTAAGGTTGGTACTAAGTGCTTAGATGTCATTTTTGCTATCATTCCTAAATCCTACTTCAGATCAATTTTGTGTGAAGTTGGGACATCCTTTCCCTTGGTTCTCTTCCATTAAAGCGATCCCATCTAGCCTTCATAAATGTCTCAAATTTCTTCATTATGACAAAATCTTAACTATAAATCATAGCATGTACCCAGTACCAACCCACACATGCACTAGTTCAAAAATTCAACAAGTAAATTGGAGTTTTAGTTTTAATTCACTTGTTTTCGCGAGATAAAGTTTTTTTTATATATTTATAAAATTATAATCAACCATAATCAATGTACAAATAATTAATGGAATGAACTGATTTTTTTTTTTATATATTAAATATAGAGGAAGAAGCATTACATAAAAAAGATCACAATATTAAATTTATTTCTATTGTTTAACAAAATATTGAAATAATGTAGCTCATAGACAAAAAATATTTGAAAAACTTTCATTAATAAAAATGAAATAGAATTATACAAAGCATTTTTATATCCATAAGACTCTAAGGGGCAAACTAAAACAAACTGGAATTTGAAAAATTATCATTAATATTTATGCTTTGTAAATTTACAATTTTTACGTTTGAGACTTGAGTCCCTCAAAAACTTAAAAGCCAAAATGAGTGAGCCACTGAGCTTGTTAAGTTTCAAGGACATAGGAAAAAAAAATCTCCTAGGGGCCTAGGGAGGCGGGGCTAGGGCACAGGTAGTGGATGGTTTACAACTTTGCCCTAAGAATCTAGCCCTCTTTCCATGTAGAATTCTTTAGACAACATAAGTTGAGAGAATTCTTCAAGCCACATGCAGTTTGGAAAGTCGTCCAGGAGAAACCATTTCTGGAGGAAGTCCTTGCAAATCCACACCCATTTCCTGTGACGCGTCAAGTGCTCCGCATTCAGGTTCAGAAGAAACGGTTGCCTGGCCACTGACACTGTTTGGTCAGGGAGGAGAAGCTTGGATAATTCACTCGCCCAAGGAATCCCCACCCCTACTTCTATAAGGATGACAATAGTAATGACATCTCCAAGGTAGTCTTCCTTAAAAACCTTCCTCAACAACATCAACATATCCACCTTGTCTCCTCCGAGGTCCAGAAGAGATGCCAAGAATGGGGATGTAATGCCCATGTTAACACGGTATCTATTTTTGTTTCAAAAAAACTCTCTGCCCAGCACCATCTGCACAGCCTCATTGGTGAACGACCCAACCTTCTTGCAGACTCATTAGAGGGTTGGGTCTCTAACGGAGCCCAGAAAGGCCCTCTGGTCCTCTGTAGAAATGCTTCTCAAGCGGATGGGCATGTCCATCTTGAGAAAATAGATTAACAAATTAAACAATCCGAGCCTATAAACATAAACCAGAGGAAGAATTTAAATACCGTGAGCTCCGATGATTTATCTACCAAATGGCAAAGGCTAATTGAAGATGAAAGAAGCTGAGATCGTATATAAATAGTTGAAGCTCTTGATTGTAATAATTGCTTCTCTAATCATATTAATTGCTTTAAAGTTTTTTAAATCTTTCGTATCTCTGCAATTCTTTCCCATAAATGCACTATTGTGCGAAAATGGAAACAGTTATAAACTAGTACCGAGTTGGCACTTGTATCACATTGGAAGTTGTGGGGACATAGTGGATTGCAATTAGTGAATAGATATATTAAATGAACGAAATTATCAATCGTGATTCATGACATTTGATACATGGCTATTGAATCCAATTCCATTCCGAGAACTTTTTGGTGAGCTATTTTCTCTTCAGAAAATTGGGCCGAAATAAAACTCCAGCTATTGATCTACGATCATTGAATGGTTTAAAATCATTGATGGATTTTAGGTATGTGTCACCCTTCACGTGTCAAAAAGGTCGCACTTATTGATACATCGTGCAGAGTCCAGACTCAATGTGATGTACGGATGTGCCTTGTCTATTAATGACAATGAATTCATGAAATCATAAATAAATTATATATTTTTCCATAAATAACAAAATATCCGCCAAAATAAATTAAATAATTTTCAAGCGGTGGATAAAATTGCCAATATATTTAAATAATTTTTCCTTCGGAGTAAAATTTTTCGCCCATACAATTATATATTTGTTCCTTTTAACAAAAATTATTCACCTCCTACAATATATATTTTCCCCATAGAACAAGGTATTATTTGCAAGAAATTTATGGAATTTTTCGTACCCTAGAAAAAAATCACCTATGCAAAATAATTTTTTTCCCTATTTTGAAAAATAAATTCGCCATCAATATGAAAAATTCCCCCCGAAAATAATGTCTGAATCACCAGGATTTTACACAGTTGCCAGGGGGGTGGTTTCTTAAAGTTATCCCTGATGTTGATTACGGGGAGATATTGTGAAAGTGCATTCAAGTTGGAGCATTTGTCATGCATAGCCCAATCATCATTTTGATAGGGCTTTCAAGTGGAGGAACACTATAATATATATATTTGCTATGTAGTACAAAAAATAAAAATATACATGTATTTTTCTAAGGTTTTGTTTATTGTTATATGGTTATAGCTTGTTTTATTATTTTTCTATAAAATTAGGTGATAATTCTACGTTTCAATGGAATTGGATATCTAAAGACAAAGTAATTTTAAGGTTGTTAGGATGCGAGTTTTACTATGGAAGGTTTTTTTTATCTTCTTTATTTGACATAATGAAGCTATAGAATTATTGAATGGAAAGAATACTTATAATTTTATCTTATTAGTGTTGTTTAAAGGTTTATTTGAATGTTGACTAAAAGTCATTCAAAAGAACAAACCACTAATTATTCTTATTTTAGACTAACATTGACTATCATACTTACATGGTTGCTTCATTGTGGTTACACAAAAGTTTTTCATACCCAATGATTATTAATCACACCATCTAAAAGAATTGTTGCAAATACTCTCTTTGGCAATTGATAATGATAGTTTTTTTATTGAATGAAGTGAAAACACAAAATAATTATAAGATTATCAATTATCAAAATAACAGTTGTTTTGACCTATTGATAGTAGTGAACATAGCTTTTGCAAAAGGAACAATAACAATTGTGAAACTAGAAGAGTATATAGAAAGAAAAACCTCAAACAATCATCAATAGATCATGAATTCATGACATATGAAAAAAAGAGAAATTTTAAGCAATCTTGATTCCTCAATATTCAATTGATAAGGATGTTCACTAGAAGCACTTTCACTTGAGTGGACAATTTTTTCCTCTTCAAACACTTTGATAGTTTCAAAATATTTAGATTATTTGAGGCAATGATATTCAAATCCATCTTAGATTGGTGGTACAAGTTTTTCTTACCCATATCATTTATTATGGGTATCATCCCTCATTAATGAATTTTTAAATATTTATAGGACTAAAGACTTCCATAAGAATGTGGGATCATATACAATAGATCAAAAAATATGTTTGTTTCATTATAGCTCCACATGAAGAAGGTCACAATTTAAAGTACAATTTTGATGAAGGAAGAAAGTATTGTATGAAAAAAAAAATTAAGTTTCAAGCATCTATATGAAACTTCTAACTCTAAAAAAGTTATTATAATCATCCCTTAAGACCATTTTTACATTATTTAAGATCAACCTAAAAGTACAAAATATTTCCAATTTACATATAATTTAAAATAGTCAAACACATTAAAAATATTAAATTTATTTATTATAACGAATTAATTTTTACAAATTTCTTAAACATTAATATTCCATCATTTAAAAAAAAAATTAAAATTCACCTATCTTTAGGCTTACTTTTGAAAACAATACTTTTAATTATCAATTCCCAACTCATTAAATTTTGGACTAATCGTGCTTTCTTTAAATACATTTATTTAAGCATGGTGTATAATTCAAAAAATTTCTTGAGGTACTTCAATGAAGAATTTCTCACTTTTATATAATTTTCTTTTAACCTACGTCAGCATATCTACGTAAAATCAGAAAGCAGGATAGATGGCATCCTAATAAGGTTTTACACTACTGATAAAGAATCCTGATATCCATTACAGTTTCTGTCATGGACTCAACACAATGTCGAATATCAAGTCTCTGAAACTTTAGCTTTCTGCAATTTCTACCTATTCTCCTGCACGGCATAGGGAATCGTTGCTTTAATCATATTTCCTCACAGTAACAATGCACAGGAGAGCATCTTAAAAAATATGAAGCAGAAAAATCCCACCATTTCCAAGTTCTATAGCTGTTCCAGGCATACAGCACTTAGATTAGGAAAAGTGATTGGTATCTTCTCCCTTAAGTTTTTTCTGAAACTGGTGAGCTTTTAGGCTTTTTTAAATAACCCATATTCAGTTTCACCTTTACTTGTGTCAATTCTTATTAACTTCATGCACATGATGAACCTATTAAGCACTAGCACTTTAGTTTGCATGATTCTACTATTGCTTCAATTCTCAATGACCTCAGTTTCGCGGCATTTGAATCATATCTGTCGGCGAGTAGTGAGAGTTTTTCGACGGGAGAAAAGATAAACCCCACAGGCATGACGGTCATTGGAAAATGGACTGCTCGCATCAAAATAGTTCAAAATAGTTCAAAATTCCACACGGCGGATAATTCCAAACACAACAGTTTCTGATTGTATTGGTCCAAAATATTGATTTGGGGATTCGATCCCCCAATATAATATCTCAACCTCTGACATTTCTCAATTACCATTGCACCACGAGATTTGCACTAATTTAATCGGGGCAGCAGTTTTAGTCATTAACAGCCGGGCTTAAATGGCACACTCTAAGCGTTGACTTCTTAGATCGCCGAGCCCGCTCAACAGAGATTTCCCGTTTATAACGTTTCTCTTTTACGGATTTATTTGTTTCCACCATTTATTTCGCCTAACGTCTCCGTCCCGTCCAAATAAGTGTCGCCGTTAACTTTGAATTTGAACACCGATCCCGCGCAAAAGTTTGAAAGCGTTTTCGCATAAAATAAAGCGGGCCCTCCCATTTGTTTCACTCGGGCACACCCATTGTACCAGTTGCATAAATTTACATCCATGCCATAGCTTCTGAGGTATTTTCAGGGCCTTTCTTGCTTTACGCAAGTGGATTCTTCACCAGATACAAAGCATGGGTATCCTCACGACGCAGTTGATGCAACAGGGTTCCATATCAATCAATTTTAATCATTTTTAATTTCCAGCGGACTACTCGCCTCTGCCAAAATGGGAGTTTTGGAATAGGGTATCGGTATGCATCAAAGCATAACAAAAGGGCGATCACTGTGAGATGTTACAGCTGGAAATATAGACACAGCACACGAACTGTTTGACAGACGCCTCAAAGAAATATAGACGTTATGATTGCAGGATATGAAAAAAAATGCATTTGTTGAATAGGATTCAGAAACTCTCAACCAAATGCGATTGGTGGGTGTAAACCCAGACTCCACAACCTTTGCCAGTATCATCCCAGCCCGCGCGAAAATGTGAGCTTTAGAACAGGGTATGGACATCCATCACCGCTTAAATGATAGAGGAGCCCTCTCATATGTTGTAGCTGCAACTGCCCTGGCAGACATGCATGCAAAATGTGTTAGCCTTCGAACTGCTTGACAGAATGGCTCGAAGAATTATTTGACAGAGTGCCATGATTTCTACATATACAAAATGTAGAAGCATAGGCAAGGCACGTGAACTGTTTGACAAAATGCCTCAAAGGAATAGTCCTCATGGAACGCCCTGATTGCAGGTTATTAACAAAACGGGCCGAGGATGTCTTCTTTGGTTCATGGAGAATCTTAAATATTTAATTTTTTTATTCAATACCATCAATCTAAAATTAACGGCACAAACAATATCAATCAAAGCAAATCTATGGCATTCAAATCTTTGGAAAGGAAGAGTACTGACAGTTAGAAGAGCAATGTTATTTCATACTATTATACTCTTATTTCAAATGTAATACCTATTGTTTCATAGCATTGGTGAGTTCCTTGTCACTAATCAGGGTATAGCTATTAAACATAAATATGAAAGAGATATCAACATTGACATTGTGTTAACTAAATCTTTTGATGAGATCCATACCAAGCGCTTCTAAAATGACAGTCACAATCTAACCGTCTTTGAAGAAGACTTTTTTTTTCTCAATTCAGCTTTGTTGATCTCCACAAAGATAATCATCTACTATAATTTGCCACCATAGTGAATTAGCAACTCTATTGTGAGTGTTTTAGTACCGCAAAGAGTCTAGAAAGGAGAGAAAGAGTGAAACAAATGATCATATAGCTAAAGAGTGTGAAGCATCTAACAAAAAATAATAAGATGAAAACCCTCTTGAGTTAAACCAAATGTGTGGGAAGTATCACTCCAACATAAGAATTGACTTATACATGACGTCAAGGAATGTTCATAGAAGGTGGAATCATTGTACAAACATCCAGATTAAATGTGCTATTAATCTCATATCTTGCTAGGGCTAGGCCAACCATCGATTGCAGTGTGTGAAAATTAAAGATGTTAAATTACCTAGTATAACACAAACTTCATTCAAAGTGATGTTTATTATTCAATTAGTAGAACATCTTTTCTATATACATAAAATGATGACCATGAAATTGCCCTTAATTATTATCGTGTTAGTTTTGCATAAATAAGAAGTCATGCAAAAGAGCTTCAACTTCTATGAAAATGTTTTGGATTCTTTTCACCTTTAGGTAGCTAAATTTCTCAAGGTTTTTTTCTTGCCTCTAGATTTTATTTTCTTTGCTTGGACATCTATTAGTTTTGAGATAAAATATGTCTCCTTCATGAATTTATCCTAGTCGTCCCACTAACAATGATTAATTTATTGAGAGTGTTTAGTTCTATATCTGGCTTCCTTTTCAACATAATTTTCTTAAAAAATTGTATTATTATTCTAATCTTTGTGAATTTTCTTATGACTATGATCTTTTTATTGGAACATACATATTGGTGCTTCTTATTTTTAGAAGATCAATTCACCAATGTTTGATAAGATCTATGAAGGATTGATCTTTAAACTTCTTTTTTTTTAAAACATGTACATTTTCATCATGACCTATATCTTTAAAATCATCCCTCACTTATTCTTAAGGGGCATCAAATTTTATCTTCTAGACATATTATTATATTATAGGTGTTACCCCTTTAATCATATGCCTACACCATACATGACACACATCCATCAATGCAATGTCACATATCACCTCATCATAATATGCACCTATGTTGAACCTTACCAAATATTTTTTCTGCTAAAATATCTCATCTCACCGTTGCAACCATTTAATCTTGTATGAGTGCGACTAGTTCATCCAACCTAGGCCAATATCTTCTACCATTTCCATTGACACCAAATTATCCATACTCATTACTCCTTGTTCTATACTCATAATCTCCATCCTAAGAAATTTACAATACATAATTACATATTTTTTTTAACTTTTATTGAACTCATAAATAATTACAAATTTTATATTTTATCTAAAATCATATTAAAATTTAATATTATATTTTATTGAACTCACAAATAATTACATATTCAATTTCTATGATTTATATTTATAATTAATTAATTTACAATTTGAAATTAATCAGTTTATTTTTTAATATTGGAGATATTTTACTCTTTGTCAATATTGAAAGTGAGGTATATGTTCTAAGAGGATTACTAATATAGAATTTAACTTTCCAGGGAGAAGTTTATTTAATTTTACTTTAAAGAAAATTTATATTATGTATTTTGGGGGAGTTTGTATAAGTTTTTAAGAAGTGTGGATGAAAATTATAGGTGAAGAGATTCAAGGTGGAAGTTTCTTAATTAACTAAAGGAATACAATAGATTAGAGTGTTGGTATGGTTTTATCATTGACGCCAACACTTGTTAACACTTGTCAACACTTATCAACACTTGGAGATTCTTGGTTATGTTCACCGACATATTTAGTTACTTATGCACAGTCACCGACATTTGGCTCACCGACAGGTTATATTGTTCATCGACACTTGGAATGACTTGGAGATTACTTGGTTATGTCGAAGACATTGTTTGACACTTTGTTATAATGATTTGTTTATTGGTTTAATCGGGTCTGCATATTTGCTGTTGCCAACAAATAGGTCTAGGTCATGCACCAACAAGCATATCCATTCTAGATCAGCATGACACGTCGTGAAGATGATTTATTATTATTGTAAATGCATTGAGCCGACATGATGCATCGGATATTGATTCATTTGTAATTGATTTTATTGTAATATCTTTTAGTGAGCCGACCTACTCAATTGGTCTTAGGTTATGGTATAAATGTAAGATCTCATTTGTGAGATTGATATAGGACTAGGAAAAGAATTGTAATAAGGTATATGTGAATATAAGTAGAGCTATTCATGCAGACATCATTCAAGATTGAAGGAAGGTTTGAAGAAGGCAAATAAAAGCTAAACCGGTACCAAATCCAACATATGAAGATGCTATTTTGAGCAGTACATTATCATTGGATTTAACCATCCAATTGTAGTCAGTGTGACTCCCATTTTGTGATTGAGCAGTGAGCTCTAGGTAGTTGGCCTTTCTGCATGTGCATACTCAATATTGTACACACATACTATCTGCAGTAGTATCATCTGATTGTGGGTAAGGTTTCCCACTGTGGTTTTTCCCCTTACAGGGTTTCCATGTACAAATATCTGTGTTATCTGTTGTGGATGTTATTGTCTTTCTGTTTCATGCATTAATCGTTACCAGTATTAAGTTTGTTTTGGTTTGAATATATTGGACAATTGATTCACCCCCCCCCCCCCCCCCCCTCTCTTAGTTGTCTCCGGGACCTAACATGGAGAGGATTTAAAAAGTTATGTTCTCAAATTTTTTATTATAATTTTGTTTAATTTTTTTTTAGTTTTGTTAGAGCTATAACATCATGACTTATTGTACTTTTGATTTATCTTTATTTATTGCATGAATAATCAATCTAAAAAAATATTGAAAAGGCCTTTTTAATGAGAAGATACTTAAGTCATATAATTTTTTTTCTCTTCTTTTACTTTTTTACTTGTTTGAAACAAATTTTTTATGAAGTCTTTTTCAAAGTTTAGTGTTTCATTAGAATTATATGATCATGTCTTATTGTATTTTTTATGTATCTTTGTTTCTTATATGAATAAGAACCCTAAAAATCCTATTACTAATCAATCTAAAAAATATAAGAAGATACTTAAGTGTCACACACACAATTTGATTTTTTTGAAGAAATTGGGATTGATTCATATATATAAATTTAATTATGTTTAGATAGAAATAATTAAAGTGATGAGATGAATATAAAACTTAGATATTATATGATTTGATGTTGATTTGATAAAAGGATGGGATCAATTAAATATGTTTTCCTATATTTGTATCTATACTTGAAAAATGGTATTATTGAAAAGCATATTTTAAAGATTACATTATAGATAAAAGGAAGACCTATAACAATTGTCCCTTGGCTATTACTATTTTTTTAATGACTAGTTCTAACTTATGTCATCAAACATCTTCCATTTAACTTAGAAATGGTGACTTTATAACTTTCTTGATCACAGTCATGGAAACAAATCTACACCACCATTCACATGCTTTCTCGAATTTGGTATACCCCCAAAGTTAGGGCCATGTATAGATCTAAACCTAAACCTTAAGGGATCATTTGAGATGGCCCTACCTAGATATCATTTTTAGAAACTAGTGGCTCTATTGTTTATACACCAATGATAGAGAGAATTCATCATCTCCTCTTGTATTAGATTTACAAATTTTTTACTTTTAAATCATGACTATTCATTAAAAATTTGCTTTGAAATTAGCCAAGTTACAATAGAGTGATGATAAACACATGTTCAAATCAAGTGTCGGTTTCATATTGATCATTATTATATAAAACACAACCACATGGGAATCACATCACTCCGACATCTCATTTGCACAAAGTGGTTGGCTCACTCAAACATCAATTAACACAAAAGGTGACTAGCTCATACACATATCATAGGTATTTAATAATGACTAGACCATGTATGCACATCAAAAGTACAATAGGATGGGTAACTCATACACACATTGTTACAACGTGAATAAATTAACATCACAAGTTCACATAAAGTCAACTACTAAAATGGAAGTGGATACAGTCTACATGCATAATCCAACAACCCAATTCACAATCACATAAGCTTGTAAGTATATCCTCTCTAAAAATAGATTTTTTGTGAATCCCATGCTACAAAATGGATCCCATCACTTTCCTTTCTTGTAGAGATAGTTTTAATGAACGTAAATCCTTTGCATTTGGGAGGTCTGCTACTCTACTCAGAATGGTGACATAATCTCTCCAATCCATATGTTGGTAGGCTTGGTGAATAATCTTCATCTACTCCAATTAATTAGGTTTCTTGGACTTCTCAAGAAGATTCTCATTGATATGGACCATTGGGTTCTTCTCCTTTACATAATATTGTTACCCATGATTGATTGACACCTTAGCATACATACCATGTTTAGGAATGTGGAAGACAACTTCAATTTCCTCAAGAGAGATATCTAAAATGATGTCTCCTAATCGGTCATAAGCCCTTCTCTCATTTGAATTTTAGTTTGTTGCACATGCCACGACCAGGTTTGTAGACTACAAGGAAACAAAAAATCTATCTCCTTGCACCAACCTTTAGTAAACCAAAGATGAAGCCCCTAGGGGTCCTCTCGTTTGGCTTTGACATTCACCTTAGGAACTTATCTAGGTCTATATGTCCTAGATCAGTGTTTGTGATCTCCCTATGTAGTAAGTGAAATTTAGTAGGATGAAGATAATCATCGAATTTGTATTTCATTGGGGTGACCTTTTGTTGAGACATTACCAACTCTACACAAAACATCTTGAATTAGGATTAGTCTTTATTGAACGTAAAAAAATACTAAACTACTAATGAAAACATCTTATTGAAAGTAGAGACTAACTAAGCATTGGAAGAAACTAAGCCACTAAATATCAAACATTCATGCCTTTACCCAATAAACAAACCTTTGTATTTGAGGGGTCGGGGATGGCAACATCCTTGATCCTGCTTTGAAGCATATAGGAGAAACATGGGTGTTGGGGATATTGAAATACCCACAAAAAATTATGTATAAAGTAATCAAGGGTCGGGGATGTTGGCATCCCCAATCCTCGATAGTATTTTCTATCATTGGGATCAGGGATGTCACCATCCCCGATCTTTGATGCTTGTCATCGACATTTATTGAGTTAGGCTTCGTGGGTCTAGGATGTTTCATCCCCAACTCTATAACGTGTATCAAGGATAGAAAATACCAAATCCCCATAGGATCATCTTCTGCATTTGCCAAGATTCTAATAGTTAGGGGTCGAGGATAACAATATCCCTAATCCCTACTAGCGCATTGCTTCATGAAACACTTATTCATTTTTAAGAAAACAGTTTAAAAATCATTCAATCATCTATCAAAGGTTTATAATCTATTTTAAAGAATGAAATGTGGGGAATAATCTCATAATTGGAAAATAAATGAAAATAAAACTAAGGAAAGATCGCCAAAAAACCTAGGGCACACACTGCATGATAGAAGAATTTCTATTTAGTGGTTCTGGATTTGATTGTGTGAATTTTTTTTATCATCAACGTTTCGGGTCACACTACGTGAATCATCATTAGAATGAGAGAGAGATCAAGGATGATAGAAGATGTAAGGAAAAAAGAAAGGAAAGGCACAAATGCATGTTTCCACCAAACAATGGGAGGATGAGAGCATTGCCTATGAGCCAATACACAAAAAATAAAAGGTTCATAACCCTAAAGGCAAAACCTTAACACAAATAGAGGAGAGAAAACCAAACAACAAAAAATAAAAGGAAAAAAATAGATAAA
This sequence comes from Cryptomeria japonica, assembly GCF_030272615.1. Lineage (NCBI taxonomy): Eukaryota > Viridiplantae > Streptophyta > Pinopsida > Cupressales > Cupressaceae > Cryptomeria > Cryptomeria japonica. The sequence continues at coordinate 280,407,414 of NC_081411.1, forward strand.
ACAAAGGGATAGAGTCAAAACCATACTTGAAGCAAGAGGAAACTTTCCCTAATCACACCACCAAAGTCTTGCAAACTTGTGCAAAAATCCTTCCTATGCTCAAGTAAAAGCTCCTAAAATCACCCTAAGTGTATCACAATATGATACAGATGAACATAAGTTAGGCTTTAAATAGGAAAAAAAAAAGGTTGTATTAAGTGAAGGTGCACAAAAATGTGAAGGCCAGACCCATTGGGGCTTGGGGGTCAAAGGTGGCAAGTGCCACCAAGAAAATGGACATTGCTACCTCTAATCCTCAATCCCTGCTAAGGGGAGTCAAAGGTCAGGGATAAAGACACCCATGATCCTTGAAAGGGAGCTTATACACAAAATACCTAGGGGTTAGTGGTTGGGGTTTCTTGACTCCCAAAATCAGAAGAGGAATCCCTGATCCTTGATCCCTACAAGCCCAAAAAAAGGGTAGGAAAAGAACAAAAGGGAAAGAGAAAGGAGACAAAAGAGAGAAGGAAAAAAAGGAAAAAAGAAAATGTTAACAAGGAAAGGATAAAAGGAAAGGGGGCAAAGGAAAAGAAAAGAAAAGGCACAAATAAGAAGGCCAAGTGAAAAGAAAAAATAGGATCCTTGTTTTCTCAAGAGACAAAATGGGGCATGAGTTGTGGAGACATAACACCAATGAATATATTTCAAATTTAATATATGAATGAGAGACACTATGTATCCATCTCTGTCAAACCATTCTACATATTTTATAGCTAGGTAGGGGTGGAGAAAAAGTTTTTGTTGTTCAACATCAAACACCCCATATGAGGACATGAATATAACTTTCAATTATCACTATTAGAATAAAAAACAAAAAGAAACAAAATATGCCTATCAACCTTCTTAATGACTGATTCTAATGATAAGATACATGCCATAAGTTAAAATTACTTCTAATGAATAAGAATTTGAGAATAAACAAAGAAAAGAAACACCAAGATAATTATCAAATAAAATATATTAGCAAAAATCACAAACTAAACCCACTAACTCAATTAAGGAAGGTAGCATTGAAATAAGTTTGTTCTCAGTAATATGAAAGGATAATTGTGCTTTGCACACTATTTTACACTCCAAAATGACTAGGTAAACCTTGACATTTGACAAGTCTTAGGGAATGTGAAAGCCAAAAAACTTACTTTAGTATCATTCACTATTGTTACCATAGTCTCCCCTAAAATGGTAGAAAACATAAGGGGGATAGCTACAAGAGTGGCTATTTAAAGCCCAAAACTATATGAAAGATGATTGTACATATCTCTTGGAACAATGTTGAAGATATTCTAATTTAGGCATTCAATTATATTATCACCTCTCATTTTGCCTCTACTTTTTTGTTTATTCCTCTAAAACCACTTCACACTTTAATGATTTTCTAGCTATCCTTAGACATAAAGATCACCAAGTCATCTCCTTTGCTACTAAATAAATTTCCCCCAAAAGAGATTGCAAAATCGCCCATTCTTTGCCTAATGTTTTCATTCTTTCTTCCTTAAGTTTCTCCCTACATCTAATGAAATTCATCTATCCTTTAATCTTGGAGTATATGCATAGCTTGTTTGTAAGCTTTCCTTTAGACACAAGATTGAAGTAAGGATGTCATCAAAGGTTGTGATGTCTACCTTTACTTGTGCCAATTACTTTTTCTCAAAAGATCATGAACCATTTGAACGAATCTAGTTTTGAGAATATCCTACCTTCCACGGTAGTTTATGTAGCCCCCTACCCTTTTTTTAGGTTCCAACCATTGTTCATGGTTTCTCCTCCCGCTTTCCTTCTTCCACAATTGTCTATGTATATCTCCTTACAATTCAAGCATAAAGATTGGATATCATGCATTATTTAATACAATTGAAGCAAAAAGACTACATAGCCAAGGGGAAGGATGTCATGTCTTATTAATAGCATGACAACCCCCCTTGCTCTCATGCCATCACTAGTTAATGTGAATTGTAGGAGGTCATCCAACTTTCCTCTTCCTTTCTTGTACATTCATTTCTTTTCATTAGTTAATTTTAATTAATATTTTATCCACATAATGCCCAAGTTAAAGGGGCCTAATGTAGGGATGTGACAAGACCATTGACTTTTTTATTATTGACAATCATACTTTATAACAAATGTGATAAGATCGCAAGCACACGAAAGAAATAAGGTAGGATAGAAACTTTTTGGTTGAATCTATTTTGAATACATTAATACCATTAAACATTTGATTAAACCTACTTTGAGATCTTGAATAGACATTCTAAGTGGTTCTTATCCTCAAAACCACTACTATATGAATACACAAATATATCTTATGTTACTAGTGAAAGCTATCTTATCCTTAAAGTCCTAAACATTGTAATGTGATTCTTTTGATTCAGAACTAATTAGATCACATTAATATGTTACAACGACGACTAATTTTTTGTAGTTTTTTAAAACCTATCATAAAATGTGATAAAACTTTAGAATTTCACTCCATAAATCTAGATGTATTGAATAAAAAATTTAAATGACTTATTTTAAATTCTCAAAAATTGTTTTGGCCCTCCACCTCCATGAACGTAAGAAGACATCCTCCTTTCAGTTCACGTGCCTTGCCTATGCTTCTACATTTTGTATATGTAGAAATCATGGCTCTCTGTCAAATAATTCTTCGAGCCATCCTGGCAAGCAGTTCGAAGGCTAACACATTTTGCATACATGTCTGCCAGGGCAGTGTCATCTACAACATATGACAAGGTTCCTCTATCATTTAAGCGGTGATGGATATCCATACCCTGTTCTAAAGCTCCCATTTGCGAACGGGCTGGGACGATACTGGCAAAGGTTGTGGAGTCTAGGATTACACCCACCAATTGCATTTGGTTGAGAGTTTCTGAATCCTATTCAACAAATGCATTTTGTGCATATCCTGCAATCATAGCGTCTATATTTCTTTGAGGCCTCTGGTCAAACAGTTTGTGTGCTGTGTCTATGTTACCACATTTTGCATACATGTCTAACATAGTATTTCCAGTTGTAACATCTCATAGTAATCGCCCTTATGTTATACTTTGATGGATACCGATACCCTACATTCCAAAACTCCCATTTTGGCAGAGGCGAGTAGTACGCTGGAAGATAAAATTGATTAAAATTGATTGATATGGAAACCTGTTGCATCAACTACATCGTGAGGATGCCCATGTCTTCTATCTGTTGAAAAATCCATTTGCGTAAAGCAAGAAAAGCCCTGAAAATACCTCAGAAGCTATGGCATGGATGTAAATATATGCAACTGGTAAAATGAGAGTGCCCGACTGAGACAAACAGGAGGGCCCGCTTTATTTTATGCCAAAACACTTTCAAACTTTTGCGCGGGATCATTGTTCAAATTCAAAGTTAATGGCGACTCTTATTTGGACGGGAGGGAGAAACGCTAATGAACGGGAAATCTCTGTTGAGTGGGCCCGGCCACCTAAGCAGTCAATGCTTAGAGTGTGCCGGTTAAGCCCGGCCAAAAATACATTGTTCAATATGGGCCAAAAGGGGAGGCCGGCGGTTTGACCAACCAACCTCCCCACTCCATGTTCCACTCCTAACCGCTACCGTAAGCAAGATCTTCGGACCTAAAATTAACTTTATGGATTTTGTTGAATCGTAAGCCAAGAGTTTAGGGCTCGAGCCAAACCCCATTCATCCCCCATTTGCTAATTCAAACTATAATCAAATAAATATAAAGTACCTAATCCGATAAAGTTTAAATTACGAGATTTTTAAAGGATTATAAGGGGATTTTAAATGGCATTGTAAAGCCCGAAATTATAAGGGCCATTATTTTAAAAGGGTAGGTTTATTTAAAATATTTATATGTTGTAAATAGGAGATATGGTTGATTTCCAAAATCATTTGGTTTTAAGCCAAATTGGGCAAAACTTGTGTATAAAAGGGGGGTAGCTTAGGAGTTTGAGTTACTGGTGAGTTGTGAGAGAATTTTCTTGGAGAGTTTGAGTGTTCAACTCTATGCATCAAAGGAAATTCATGTTGTTGCACTTGAAGGAGAAGAACTTTGTAACTCTTTGTAATCAGGAGACTTGGAACTTTGTCTAGTTGAAGGCCTTGTAACCACTTTTGTAGCATAATCAAGGATCGGTCAATCTGTTGGAGAGGGACCTAGAGACGTAGCCGTATTCACGAACTCCGTTATCAACTCGTGTTCTTGTCTTCTCTCTTCTTTCTCTCTTTTGTTAAATTCATCGCTTTATTATTGTTGTGTTTCTTTAAGCATTTCAATTACGCTTGAAAATCCTTCAATTTAATCGTTGTATAAGTTAACATTACACGTGCAACTGTCATAGATCCTAACATAATCAGATCAAGTGGTATTAGAGCTTGTTGTGACTAGTGTTTGCAGAGGAGTTTGAGTTAGTGGTGAGTTGTGAGAGAATTTTCTTGGAGAGTTTGAGTGTTCAACTCTGTACATCAGAGGAAATTCATGTTGTTGCACTTGAAGGAGAAGAACTTTGTAACTCTTTGTAATCGAGAGACTTGGAACTTTGTCCAGTTGAAGGCCTTGTAACCACTTTTGGAGCATAATCAAGGATCGGTCAATCTGTTGGAGAGGGACCCGGAGACGTAGCCATATTGGTGAACTCCGTTATCAACTCGTGTTCTTGTCTTCTCTCTTCTTTCTCTCTTTTGTTAAATTCATCGCTTTATTATTGTTGTGTTTCTTTAAGCATTTCAATTACGCTTGAAAACCTTCAATTTAATCATTGTATAAGTTAACATTACACGTGCAATTGTCATAGATCCTAACATAATCAGATCAAGTGGTATTAGATCTTGTTGTGACTAGTGTTTGTAGAGGTGAATGATAATGAGAGCCAAGGGCCAACAAGGTGAAGGCACACTTGTGGAATACAACCCAGAGATCGAAAAAAGAAGGATTTTTCCACGTTCAGAGATGGCAACCGAAGAAGGCCAAACCGAGTTCGATGGGAAAGCCTTACAGAAGGCATTTATTGATATGAAGTCAATGGTTGAAGTTCTTTTCCAGGAAAGAGAAGAATGACAAAAATGAGAGAAAGGAGGTACATTGAAACCAGAGGATAAAGGCAAAAGATCAGGAGGTGGTGATTCCCCACCAAAAACTCCTCCTTCTCCTCATTCTTCTCCTTCTCCCCCTTCTTCTCCATCTTCTTTTGTTAATCCTTTTAAGGGAACACATAAGCCTGTAATCAAACTTAATGTAAATTTTGAATTACCTAAATATAGTGGGGAACTAAGTGCTGAAAAACTTGATGACTGGATACAACAAGTAGAGGTTTACTGTAGGATATAGTTGGTTACTCTCCATTTTAGAGGTACTGCTCTCACCGAGTGGGAGAGTATGACCCAAGAGGAGCTTTCCTATCATGGTAGAGTTGGGATGTCTTGGATAGAGTTTGTTACTACTCTAAAAGAGCAATTCTATCCTTTAGACACATGCAACAACTAACTATGAGTTGGCAAACCTTTAGGAAGGAAAAAGGCCAATCAATGCAGGAGTACACCCACAAGTTTAGAAAATGGGCAATAGCATAGAATGTACTTTTGCATACCCAAGATACACTACTTAAATATATAGATGGTTTACATTTCTACCTCTGACACACTATCCTCATGTTGAATCCTAGAAATTTGGATCAGGTATGTGTCCAAGCTACTCATATTAAATCTAGGGGTAAGAACACTTTTAGTGAAAACTTTGCTAAGAAATCATCCAAGAAACCACCTAAGGGAAAATCAAAGGATAAAGGTTAAGGGAAGAAGATGGCTACAATAAAGAAAGAGGAAGTTAAGCCTATGTTCTCTCATTGTAAGAAAGAAGGGCATGAAGATGCTAAGTGCTGGAAGTTGCATCTGAAACTAAGGCCAAAGTGATACAGAGGTGACAAAGGTCCAAAGAAGACTGTTGTGGTCATCCAACAAGATCTTGGATTTGATTCTGGAGATGAAACTCAGATGTTGCTACTGGGATCCAAGATACAGTGAAAGGTAAAACTCTCTAATTAGATGAAATTGTTTCTAATGCAAGTACAAGAAAAGAAAATTCTCTTCCTAATGTCGATAAACAAAGGAATGAACTTTTTCACACTCGTGTGGTAACTAAACACACTAAGATTGATACTCTATTTTATATTGGTTCACAAGTCAACTTAATTTTTGAAGAGGTTGTGAATAAATTGAATCTAACTACTACTCCTCATCATAAGCCCTATCCGCTTGGATGGGTATGTAATGATTCACAATTGCAGGTGACAAAACAATGCAAACTACGTTTTGCCATTACTACTAATTTCATTGATGTTGTACCTCTAGATATTTGTGGGCTTGCGTTAGGAAGTCCATATCTTTTTGATAGACAGGCAATCTTTTACAAGGGGAGAATAAGTATCATCTGTTCAAATATGGTAAAGAGTACATAGTTAGATCACATAAAGTCAAAACTAATCTTGCATTAGTAAATGCTGGTCAAAAGAAAAGATTAGTAAATGCAAGTAAAAACTTTGTACTTATGCTTGTAAAAGCCAAGGATGATGATAAATTTGAGGCATTTAAGGGGTGTAAACCAGAACATAAGGCCAAGTTGGTCAAAATTGTATCTACATATGATGACCTTTTTCAGGAACCAAAGGGGTTGTCTCCCAAGAGAGAGATCCAACAAGAGACACATTTGTAGCAGGACGCGCCTCTTCCTAATATTGACATGTATCACTTATCTATTCTACAGAATGAGGAGATAAAGAAACGGGTTCAGGAATTAGTTGAGAAAGGAGTGATTCGACCAAGTACATCTCCTTGTGGCTCGCCGATTGTAATAGTATCAAAGAAGGACGGGTCTTGGAGGATGTGTATAAACTACCGACCCCTAAATAAGATCATGGTAAAGAACAGGTATCCTGTTCCTCGTATTGATGATTTACTTGATTAGCTAAAGTATGCAGTTTATTTTACTAAGCTAGATTTGTGGAGTGGTTATCATCATATTAGGATTGCATAAAATGACATTTGGAAAACTGCATTCAAGACTAAGCAAGGACTATATGAATGGTTAGTAATGCCTTTTGGTCTATGCAATGCACCAGCCACTTTCATGCATGTAATAAATGATGTATTCCATCCTTTCATTGATGAATTTGTAATAGTATACCTAGATGATATCCTTGTATTCAGTAAGTCTTGGGATGACCATGTAAGTCATGTAAAGAAAGTTTTTGTTGAACTTTAAGAAAAGAAAAACTCTATGTAAAAATATCAAAATGCGAGTTTGTAAAGACATCTCTAGTCTACTTAGGCTATGTTGTAGGAAATGGTCAGTTGAAAGTAGACCCTGTGAAGTTTGAGGTAATTGTAAAATGGCCAAGGTCAAGTACAACAACTGAACTCATAAGCTTCTTAGGTGTTGTTCAGTATTGGAGAAAGTTTATTTATAACTTCTATATAGCATCGTCATTGCATGCATTGACAAGTACAAAGACAACTTTCTAGTGGGGAGGACCTCAACAGAAGACTTTCAACACTTTGAAGGAAAAGTTGAGCACCGCACCTATTCTGATTTTGCCAGATTTATAGAAACCATTCGAGATCGAAACTGATGCAAGTGGGTTTTCCATGGGAGCAGTTCTAATGCAAGGAGGTAAGTCGATATGTTATCACTCTGAAACTTTCACATCTACAGTCAGTAACTATCTTGCTTATGATAAGGAACTCTATGCACTAGTTCAGAGTGTTAAAAAATGGAAGCACTGTATAATGGGAAAATAAACAATCATCCACACTAATCACCAACCACTACAATATTTGCATTCATAATCAAAATTGCAGCAAAGTAGGCACTTTAGGTGGCCGATGGGATTCCTTCAACAATTTCACTTAGTAATTAAGTACAAGAAGGGTGTCCATAATAAGGTAGTAGATATGCTTTCCAGGCCTCCTGTCATGAGTGCTTTGGTTATCCTTCAGGTAAGTTCCATGGATCACAAAATTTTCCAAGAACAATATGCCATGGATGAAAACTTTGAGGATATTTATACAACTCTAATTGCGGGAAAACAATTAGAAGAAAATAGCTACTATGTGAAAGATAAACTATTGTATCATTTAGGAAATTATGCATTCCTAAAGGTGAACAAGCACACGTAGTTAGAGAAGCTCACACATCATTGATTGTTGGAAACTTTGGCATTAGCAAGACAATGACTCAGTTGCAGAAATATTGTTATTGGCCTCACATGCAGGAAATTGTAACTAAATATATCAAAAGATGTATAATGTGTGCAACCAGTAAACCCGGTAACAGGAAGTTAGGGTTGTACACACCTCTTCCTGTTTTGTCCCGACCTTGGGAAAGTGTTTCAAAGGATTTTGTTGGAGGACTTCCCATGTCTAAAAAGGGACATGACTATCTGTTTGTAGTAGTTGACAGATTCAACAAATTGTGTGTTCTAATGCCTTGTAAGAAACAAATCACATCTGAACAGAGAACTCATTTGTACTTCCAATATGTATGGGTCCATTTTGATCTCCCTACTTCAATTGTATCAGATTGAGATTCTCGATTCCTAGGAAAATTTTGGTCCGCATTGTGGGATCTCATGGACACAAAGCTAAACAAAAGTACAACTTTCCATCCTCGGACCGATGGACAAATAGAAGTGGTAAACAAAACAGTTTTACACTTGCTTTGAGGCTACTACAACAAACATCCCAAGCAGTGGGATGACAGTATGCATTATGTGCAACATGCCTTCAACCATGTAGCACATTCTTCTACAAAAAAGGTCTCCATTTGAGATATGTTTTGGATATCTGTCACGAATGCCAATGGAATTTTCCTTTGGAAAAGATGATGTTGAAGATGGACATCATGATGTAGAGAAGGCTTTGAAGTTCATTCAAAAATTCCAAGCAGTTCATCAAGCAGTAGAAACTCAGTTGGAGAAGAGCCAAGCCAAATACAAGGCTCGACATGACAAGCATCACATAGATCATCATTTTCAGGTTGGTGACCATGTTCGGTTACATATCAACAACGAAAGGATGAAAAGTGAAGGTAAAAATCTTAAGCCTATCAAATATGGTCCATTTGAGATCTTGGAAAGGATCGGTACCAATGCCTTTCGCGCGAATCTTCCTCCATATATGCAAATTTACTCGGTTGTTAATGTGGTAAATTTAAAGTTGTACGAACCTGCAATGATTCTAGATGAAGAGGCTGATGTTCAGGCCAATCAGTTGATGACCTTTCACCTGAGTATAAGTTAGAGCTACCAGAGGATGTCATTCTTGACATAAATGTCAGATCTTCAAAATGAGGTGCTATTGAGTACTTTAAAGTAGGATGTAAAGGGATGCATCCTGGAAAAGCACAATGGATGGAGGTTGAAAGAGTGAGGGAGTTGTATCCTCACTTACTTTCCAAGTAATCAAGCTTTATAAGGTCCAAAATCTCTCTAGTGGGGAGGATAGATCCAAGAGGATATCTCCATCAAATTAGTTCAAAATTCCACATGGCAGATAATTCCAAACACAACAGTTTTTGATTGTATTGGTCCAAAATATTGGTTGGGGGATTCCAACTGCCAACCACTGAACCTTTGACTTTCCCTCATTATCATTGCACCATGAGATTCGCGCTAGTCTAATTGGGGTGACAACTTTAGTTAAATAAATCCATGGTTCAATATGGGCCTAAAGGGGAGGTCGGTGGTTTGACCCACCAACCTCCCCACTCCATGTTCCACTCCTAACTGCTACCGTAAGCAAGATCTTCGGGCCTAAAGTCAAATTTTTGGGTTTTGTTGAATGGTAAGCCAAGAGTTTAGGGCTCGAGCCAAACTCGATTCATCCCCCATTTTCTAATTCAAACCAAAATCAAATAAATATAAAGTGCCTAATCTAATAAAGTTTAAATTACGAGATTTTTAAAGGATTATAAGGGGATTTTAAATGGCATTGTAAAGCCCAAAATTATAAGGGCCAATATTTTAAAAGGGGTAGATTTATTTAGAATATGTTTATGTTGTAAATGGGAGATATGGTTGATTCCCAAAATTATTTGGTTTTAACCCAAATTGGGCAAAATTTGTGTATAAAAGGGGGGTAGCTTAGGAGTTTGAGTTACTAGTGAGTTGTGAGAGAATTTTCTTGGAGAGTTTGAGTGTTCAACTCTGGCCATCAGAGGAGATTCATGTTGTTGCACTTGAAGGAGAAGAACTTTGTAGCTCTTTGTAATCAGGAGACTTGGAACTTTGTCTAGTTGAAGGCCTTGTAACCACTTTTGGAGCATAATAAAGGATCGGTCACTCTATTGGAGAGGGACTCGAAGACGTGGCCATATTGGTGAACTCCATTATCAACTCGTGTTCTTGTCTTCTCTCTTCTTTCTCTCTTTTGTTAAATTCATCGCTTTATTATTGTTGTGTTTCTTTAATCATTTCAATTACGCTTTAAAATCCTTTAATTTAATCATTGTATAAGTTAACATTACACATGCAACTATCATTGATCCTAACATAATCAGATCAGGTGTATAGAGAGTGTCGATTAAGATCAGTCAAAGAGTAAAGGTAAACGTGGAGGCAAACACATCGATTTTTAAGAAACTATATGACAAAGCAAGTTTTAATGTGACATTGGACAACAAAGTGAGGGTTACAATGGTGAGATAATGTGGAAATGCATCTGCACGTCGTTCCTAGCCCAATTACCATTTCACAGGAATTTTGAAGTGGGTAAAAGCACAAACCTGTGTCACACTTTTATAAAGGCACCGACCAATAGAACTAAAATTGTTTAACTTCGACTGCATAAAGTGACATTTGTAAATTGAATTTTAAAATGATGTAAAATTATCAAATGTATAATTATTAATGAAATTTATGTCTGTTATTTTTTCAAATTTTTAGGAAAAAAAATTGATATTTTTTTTAAAAAAATTCAAAGACAAATTTTTCATTGCTGAAAAATGCTGAAAATTAGGGGTTCTAGTCGACACCACCAAAAAAATGAAAATGGACTTTTTTTTTTTGGATTTTTTTTTTCCAAATAGAGAACATATATATGCAGTGTTAAAAAAAAAAAAAAAATGATGTATATTTTTCTCGTTATAATATTTTGAAGTCCAACATAGCTAAATTTGATAGTTTTTGATCGGCGTCACCTTTTGACTACTAAATTTATCATCACCCGAAAAAGAAATACCATTTTCAAGAAGATTCTCTCATCTAGTGTTAAATAATTTCCTAATTTTTAAATTTTTTTATTTAATATTTATTTTTAAATTTCTAATCAACCTCTTTTTTAACATTAAAAAGATACTCACAATGTTTAATGAATTACAAATATTAAAAATTATCAAAATAGTAAAAAAATTATATGACCGGATTCGTGACTTCGAGCTCTACAAAAGACTATTTTTAGATTTTTGTTAAAAAAATATTTTGCTTGAAGAAAAATTGAGCAAAAGTGAGAAGTTTGAGAAATACAAATTTTTTCACCATTTTTCTGCCACATCACATGACACATAGGCTAGTCCGGCCGGACTAACCTTAGTTATAACATTTAAAAAAAATGATTATTTTTAATGGCAGCATTTGAACGAAGGGGAGTATGGCCGAACTGAATCCGATCGGACTCTCGACACCATTTCAGCACCACAAAGGCACCATGCGGCCCAAGGGTAGTCCGACCGGACTACCCTCTATTGGCCCAAAGTGTGGCATAGCTCCATGCTTTGCCTCAATTGGAGGAGCTCTATATTATGTATTTGATATTCTTGTAAGGAAATTTTTTAAAAATTAGAAAAAAGAAGAAAATGGATGTTGAGTTTAAATTTGGCGTTTCTTGTTATAAATACGGTTATAAATTGTTTGTTAGTTTCTGCATATTTATAGGTAAAGACTAATGTTTTCACCACACTGTTCCACAAGTGCCACAAGTTTTTAATCTATACTTTCTAACACTTTCATTATATGCATTGATTTTTTCTTTTTTCCCTATTTTTTTATTGGTGGGTGGTATTTTTCCTTGGTTTTTTTGTTTTTTAATTAGCGAATCAGAGGAAAATACATCCAACGGGGCATGGTTTGCATGATGGAAGACATGGCAAGTGTGGGTTAAAACACATGCGAACATGTGGCGAACATTTGTCAAAATGGTTCATATTGCCCTATCAGGGCTTTCATGTTTTGGACTACTTTTATTTCCTTCCCATTCCAATGTATTTCTCTTGTTGTAGATGCCAAGGAGATAACACAAGAATTTTCTCATGCCAGTATCTCAGAGTAAGTCTGTACATGCCTACAATGTCTGTCAAACTAGTTGCATTCCTTGTTATGTTTTCTTTGGGACAAATCAACCACTTTTGATCATTAATTTTATTACTATTATTGATCTCTTGTTTATCATTGTTCATTTTATATTCTAGTTGCTTTTTAATGTAGGTGAAGACCAGAGAAGGGTCATTGTTCCTAATTTTTTTTTTTGTTGAGCAGCCATGGTTATGATGCTATATTTTTTTGTTCTTTTTCTTTTTGTGCTTTTCTCTCCTTTTATTGTGTTTAACTATGCAGGATTGGGCATCTTGTTTGCAAAGATTTATATATGGAGATCTATGTATGGGACAAGTTATACAAGAAACTATAGGCCAAAACTCATAGAGTGCAAGGCCAAGTATAAAACACACCAATGGCATGGTTGGTATTTAATTTACTTCAACACTCATAAATTGTGGACTGACATTCAACACTCTCTTCAAGTATTCATGAATTATATAGTTATGTCTAAATTTTTTAATGATAATCATAAACTAGGGTTTAATATTTAATTTTAACACATAGCAATAGGTTGTTATGTACTCATCAATATGCAAATGTTACTTCAAGGTAAATTCCTATTAGTACATCTTCCAAAAATTCTAAAATTTAAACTTTAAAACCCTTAAATATGTGTCAATTATGGCAACATTTGGTTAACATACATATTGAGACATTACTAATTGTAGTGAATATTTTAGATTATAAAATCTACCTTATAACATAAACTGATTTGCAATATTTAGTTAACATAAACTGATATGAGAAAGGCTACCATGGGGGCCGTGTCAAGATAGAGCAAGTTAAAGAGGAAAGCGAGGAAGCTAGAAAAGGAAGGAAAGATGGACGAGGACAATGGAGATAGGGAGGACAATCAAAAGGATATCTGGTTCAATCAAGTTTACAAGCTTCAACGAAACTAGAATTTGAATAACAATGATTAAGTTGTTTTGCTTAGTTTTGCTTTTTTTTAATACTCTGCTTATGATAGCAGTAGTTGTTGTTAGTTTCTCTGATAGTATGAGGCCTGTGTGCCATATGAACCGGACTTTTAAAATGACTTTCTCAATAGTTAAAGCTTTTAGCCTTGTTGATACTCATAATACTTTTATATTTCTTGGAAGATGGTGGTTAATTAATACAATATGTTTAGCTATACAGTCATGTTAATTTTTTATTACTTCTGAGAAACAATTTGTTGGGTTATCTTGACTGGATGCTTGATGCTAGTTCTTTTGAAGTTGTACTCTGATTTTGTTGTTTTGTAAAGTTCAAGGCCTTCTCCCTGCTAACATAATAAAAAACATGGATATTCAGTCTTATTACTAATTGTAATGGATATTTTTAGAGTATGAAACCTACCTTCTAACATAAACTCATTTTCATAGTTAACCAAGGGTTGTGTTGTAGCAAAAGTCCTTGTCAAATGCAAGAAGCATGACAGAGCAATAATGGAATTTGAGTTGATTAATGTGATAGATTGTTTGTAGAATCAATGATGTACATTTGTCTTGCATGTTTGTAGTTCCTTTGTAGAGTCTATTTAATTTTACAAAGGGACTTGGTACAGTTTGTTTAATTCTTTAGACTCTATATCAATGGAAAGAGGTTTACATGTAAGACTTTAGATAGCAGAGAGAAAGTATAATCATTTATACAAATATATAAATGGAATTTTCATTCCTCTACCCCTTTAGTTTAATTAAAATTTACTTGAGATTTTGTTCTTTTTGTAGCACATACATTGTCCTGGAATATATACAAAAGAGTGAGTAGAAGCTTGGAAACCTATAGAAGGCTATTCATGACAAGGGTGGTGTAATTTTTTTCCATCTTTGGCATGTTGGTTGAGCTTCCCATACATGTAAGAAATTATTGCTAACATTTTGTAGTGAAACCGTTCGCGCATTGTAATATTTGTTGTTTAATAGTATATCTTTCTAGAATTTACCCTTCATCAGATTCCTTTCAATTTTCTATTTTATTAGCTCAAGTGTTTTGATCTCTAATATCATTTGTGCTTTATAGTTCTTTTAAAGAGTTTGTTGCCCTTAAAGTCAAGATTTTTGACACTACAACCATCGTCCACAGAATCATTAGGTTTTTCCTCTCGTACATTTATAATAGATACACAAATCATCTTTGACAATATTTTTTGTGCTCAATTATTAGCAGACATTATCATAAGCAACATATTTGTTGATATTCTAACATGAAAAATAAATTATGTGGGATGTAGAACCTGCAAATTATTATTTTTAAATAGAAAATCCAAAAAATAACCTGCCTTATAAATGCTCTTGAAGTTGCATGGTTGTCCTTCTCGCTCTTTATTGGTTTTGGGTTTGATCTTACATCGATATAATGTGGAGGTTCTTTCTGCAAACATACAAGTTGATGTCAAAAGGTTTGTTGAAAGATGCAAGATATTAAAAAATTCTAAGGGAAGAAGTCAAAACAATGATTATAGTAGCCTTTGACTATTCCTAATAGGCCATGGTATTATTTATTTCTTCCATATAGTGTTCGTTGAGCCTAAACAACAAACTTATTCTCTAACCTTTTCCTATATAAAAGTTACTCCTCTACTTCAACATTGTTTCATCACAGCTCTTGTTTTCTTTTTAATTATGCGATACTTTTATGTGTATATTTTAAAGGCATTGAGTAATCGATTTATTAAAATTGTACATATCCTTTTTTTTTAAAATGTAGATTTGAAGAATTTTTGTTTAATGAAGTTAAGAAACTATCAAATATAAAGTAAACTTATTATTTAATCTAACTAGTGTTGGTCAAAGCTTTATCTAAATGCTAATTAGGAGCCCCCATAAAACAAATCATTCATCATATTTATTTTAGATCATTCCTAACTCACTCATCAATAAAATTGTTGCTTCCATTAAAGAAAAATGTTTTTCTCTAAAGATATTAGAAGAGTTGATATAGAATCCTCAATATCATGCAATCTTTGGCAATGAATATAGTAACCTAAAATCAAGGAGCTTCAATGAAAAACATAAGGTATAGCAAAAATGAGATAGCAATCCTATTACACAAAAAGATACAAATCAATATGATTCACAATTCATAATTGCAATTAGAAACACTTGGATATTAAAAACAAGGTGGGACATAAGACAATAGAGTATATGACATGTGGCTTGATCTTACAACTTGAGCCATAAAAAGTAAATGTACTAAACAAACATAAGTAGACAAGCATGAAAAACACCTAATGGGAAAATCAATTGAATAAAATACCCTTTTCAAAGAAACATATATATTTTGAAAGGATTTGTATTTTTTTTTAGTAAATATTATGTTATTGTTAATTTTTATAAAATTTAAATTCTAAATAATTTGTTAAAACTATTTTTTATATGTGTATAACTTATTTATATTGTTAATTTTTTAATTCTATTTTGTTTACCATTCTCAAAATTCAGTTTGTTTGCTTTGCTATCCATACAACATAATCATCTCATTAAACTCCCATCCAAAAAATCAAAGAAGCATTGAATATAGTTATGATTCTTAAGTCTTTTTCACTTAATCAAAGGGTTCTTTCTTTAAAACACAAATTATGTGTGCCAGATTATTAAGCGTGTGAAAATTATTACAACCATCATCAATTTAAAAAAAGAACATGTCTAGGGTTTTGATAAAATTATTTTCTTAACTAGAAACATTGTAATTAAATTCTTAAAGAGAATGTACAATTGTACCCTTTAGACATTGCTATATGGTCATTGCTAAATAAATATGAGAAAGTTTCAAATATTAATTTTTTTATAAGATTACTCAATGTCATAATTTTAAGCCACAAACCATGATTTTATGACATACAGTAATTCAGTAATAACTCATCTCAATGATATAGAATCAATAAAGAGATATAATGCTAGATATAGAACATGTTGGAGTCAAGAAACCAAACAAGAAGACTTATTTTATTATCAATAATTTAAGTTCAATAATTAAATAAAAATATTGTTATGATCATTTCCAAAGTTATCAAACATGTGCACTTCTTGTATTATCAACCATGTAGGTTCAATAATTAAATGAAAATATTTTTATAATCGTTCCCAAAATTACCTTTTCAACATTTTATGATGATGGCAATGACATTGTTTGATTTAATTATTGTAAAATCTTTCCTCGTCAATCCATAATATAGCTACTAGTACTATTTATCTATTCTTGACATAGTCATTGGCAAGGCCATCATGAATAATAGATCATGCTAATCAATGATTGTTTGACTTGATCTCACAAAATTCTATTTTATAGCTCCTAATATTAAACAAATATATACATCCATAAAAAATCCAAAAGGCTTTTGATGTCAAGGTCAATTGCAGCCAATAGTATTTTTTGAATTATTTTTTCTTGTTCTTATATTCTAAACATTGTTGATATTAATAGTTCATAATCACCACGAGATGGTTATAATTTTTGTGCAAAGTAAAAAATATGATAATAATTATTTTTCTTATTTGAAAAGAATATTTCTCAACTTACATAATACTTGTAATATAATTTAATATTTATTTGTGATTCATTTAGAGAATCTTAAGATACATGCATCACATGTGTTAGAAATCTTTAGAGACACTTTGTATATTAGATGGAAGATTGGGATAAATATTTAATGTTAAAACTTACACATTGGAAAGATGAATTTGAATTTTTCTCCCATTCATCATGATTTTTAACTTCTCCCTCTTACTTATCATTTTTATACTCTCCTAGCTTATTTGCACCTATCCATGCATTCGTACTTTTGATATCACTTAACATAATTCTTCTTTTTGGGTATTTACATTTTTGTCCTTTAAATACTAATTTTGTTATTTTATTTAAATTTTACATCATTTATATTTACAATTTAATAGTTTCTATTTTTCACACAAGATTTTTTATTATCACATGATTTTTACATTCTAACAATTATTAGTATGTGTTATTCTATTGGATGTGTTTGAATTTCTTTTGGCAGTGCTTACAAGTTTTAATTAAAAATTTATTTACTAAATATGAGAAATAAATAGGTCAATTTGTAATGAAGAGTCACCACTTCATGTTGCATGGCAATAAGGGAAAGTCAAGAATTCCCAAATCCTTAGTTTTCAAGCAATAAGGATTTTCACTAGAATCACATTTGCTTTAATAGAAGAATAAGATTGGTGATATGGCAACTCCTTCTTGTTCAAACACTTTCATTGTTTGAATATGTTTAAATGGGCTATTTCAAGAAATGGTGTTCATGCTCCTGTTTAGAGTGGTGGTGAGTTTTTTCTTATCCATGTCATCCATTAAGAGTAGATCATCCCTCATTATTGAATCTTTTAATTTTTCTAGAACTAAAACCTTGCATAAGAAGGTGTGATATACAACAAGTCAAAAACATGCTTGTTTCACTACAACTCCAGGATGAAGAAGGTCAAATTTTAAGGTACACTTGGTGAAGGAAGTAGGTTATGTATGGGAAAAAGGAGCTTCAAGCATCTGTATAAGCTTCTAATTTTGGAAATAGACCTTATTATATATCTTTGATAATATTGGTCCTTATTTTGACTTACAACTATATAGTTACATGTATATTATTGTTGTGCTAAGTTTGGCTTCTTTCCTATCCTTATTCATACATAGTTCTATGCATGGACCCTTCTATTATCCTTATATACATCAATCCACACACATTCACCACTATTAGCTATTTATTACATCTATCTTCACACTCACTTCCATTAATATTTTGGCTTGCCTAAAGATATTAATTTTTCTATCTTGAGCCAATCCAACAATGTGTGTTCATTCGTAAGCCATGCAAGATTATTCTTAAATTGAAAATTTTAAATTTAAAATAGTCGACTTCTATCATCTTTTAATAACTATTTAGAGCTAAATTCATTAATATTTTCGTGATAATAATTAAAAAGTCATCTCAGATACAATACATGAAGCTATCATATTAGGAAGACTTCAATTGGAGCACTTAAAATAACACATTTGCATTGAAAACTTTATATAAGACATTGCACACTTTGTTTCGTTGACTTCAATTATTTCCTAAGGCTATAAAGCTAGTATCTCAAGGAGGTTGGTTGAGGAAAACTTGGCCATTGTAATCCAATAGATTGTCTAAGGTATTTTAAAATGTACTATTAATCTTTACACACCAAAACACAATAGACGTCTTAGAAGATTAGATTATAGAAGTTTGCATTTTTCTATATTAAAACCATCCTTCATAAATCATTTCTCCATTTCTTGACTTAACTCATGACATAAAATATTTTTAATTACATATAATTTGAAACAATTAACAAATTAAGAATATAATTTTTTTTTACTATAACAGATTTATTATACAAATCCCTTTTTAACAAATCCCTTTTTAACATTCCATTATTTTATAATAAAGGTTTTAATTAGACCTATCTTGTTGAAATTATTTTCTGGAAACAAAACTTTTAATTATCAATTCTCACTCAAAAATTAAAATATAGATTAATGGTGCTTTGTTTAAATAAATCTAATTAAACGTGGTGTATAATTTGGAAATTTTCTTAATCTACTTCAATGAAAATTTTCATTCTTTTATATAATTTTCTTTTAACCTATGTCAGCTTATCTACGTAGACGTAGAAAGCGGAAGAGACAGTACAGATAAAGATTCCATAGAGTCTCTGTCATGGACCCAACAGAATGTCGAAATAACAAGTCTATGATGCTCTAGCTTTCTCCAATTTCTACAAATTTTCCCGCACTCCATATGGAATCTTTGCTTTAATCATATTTGGTCACTGTAATAATGTATATAGCAGGGCATCTTTGAAACTTTGAAGCAGGAAAAAAGCATCCACACTTGAATTAGAAAAAGTGACTGGCATCTTCTTCCTTCAAGTTTCTTGGAAATTGCTGAGCTTTTAGGCTTTATTAAACAACCCATAGTCAGTTCCATCTTCACCTGTGTCGTTTCTTGTTTTGTCCTTTGGCTATAATGAAGCAGCTCAATTCTTCCGCCAGAATCCTGGTAACGCTGCTCTTCTTGTTAGTATTTGGCAGAGCATATGATGTGAAGACTGTAAGGAAGCCCTACATTGTGCACATGATGAAATCTATGAAACCCCAACATTTTCCTTTGCATGAGCTCTGGTATGCTTCAATTCTCACCCACGTCACCTCTCCTGCTTCCACGTCAGATCCGAGTATCTTGTTATATACGTATGATGTAGTCCTCCATGGCTTTGCGGCCAAGCTGAGCAGTGCGGAGGCAGCAGCTTTGGAGAGCGTTAATGGATGTCTGGCTGTAACTCCATCGGCTCTGAATAAACTTCATACCACACACTCGCCTCAGTTTCTCGGCCTCACCGACGGTTCCAGACTATGGTCGCAGCATTTGAATCGCGGAGAAGATGTGATAGTGGGCATGGTGGACACGGGAATATGGCCTGAGAGCGCAAGCTTCAGTGACAATGGGTTGGGGCCTGTTCCCTCAAGATGGAAGGGCGAATGTGAAAGCGGAGAGCAATTCAATTCCTCCAACTGCAACAGAAAACTCATTGGAGCTCGTTTTCATTTCTTCAAGGGCTACAAATCGCGTTCGGGCGAGGATTTCAGATCAGCAAGAGACAATGACGGCCACGGCACGCATACGGCTTCTACAGCTGCGGGATCTGCTGTAAGAGGAGCGAGCTACAATGGGTTTGGCAACGGAACGGCCATGGGCATGGCGCCTGCAGCCAGACTGGCCGTGTATAAGGTCTGCTGGGGACTGGAAGGCTATTGCGATGACAGCGACGTAGCTGCTGCCATGGAAAAAGCCATAGAAGACGGGGTGGACATTATTTCCGTGTCAATTGGCGGTGACTATGACAATCCATTCTACCAGGATCACCAAGCCCTGGCAGCATTCGGGGCCATACAGAGGGGTGTATTTGTTTCTGTCTCTGCTGGTAACGACGGTCCTTTCTTCGCTTCTGCTAAAAACACTGCGCCGTGGATGACTACCGTGGGTGCCAGCAGTATGGACAGAGAGTTTCTCTCTCCCGTGAAGCTCGGGAATGGCGAGGTCTTCAAAGGCTCGTCATTTTACAGAGGACCCGGGATTCAAAATCTGCCTCTTGTCTACGATTTTTGCAGTAATCACGGTCTCGACCCACATCTTTTCAAAGGTAAAGTCGTGTTGTGCGATTCCCACGCCAATTCAACGGAAACAGCAAGGCTTGTGAAGAATGCTGGCGCAGCAGGAATGATATTTGTCAACTATGAAGTCGATGGCGCCCAAGATTTTCCCATCGAGGAATCATATCTGCCGGCTACCAGCGTGAGTTTTCGAACGGGAGAAAAGATAAAAGCCTACGCTAACAGCACGGAGGCGCCCACGGCCACCATTAACCCCATAGGCCTGACGGTCGTTAGAAAATCCATTGCTCCCATCGTGGCCTCCTTTTCTTCCAGAGGTCCCAGCGTCTCATATCCAGACGTCCTTAAGCCGGATGTGATCGCTCCAGGTGTGAATATCTTGGCAGCGTGGAAGGATGGTGGGTTCAATATAATTTCCGGGACTTCAATGGCGTGTCCCCACGTCAGCGGCATTGCAGCACTCATACGAGCCGCACATCCGACGTGGAGTCCTGCTGCGATCAGATCGGCTCTCATGACAACGGCCTCCACACTTGACAATAGAAAGCAACCCATCAAAGACGCTCTAACCTTGCGAGCCGCAGACCCGTTTGTGATGGGTGCAGGTCACGTAAACCCAATGGCCGCTGTGGAGCCAGGACTAGTGTACGATTTGGGCCCTCAAGACTACATCAACTATCTGTGTGGTGGTCTCAACAACTACACCAAAAAGCAAATCGCTCTCCTCACCCACAAATGGCCTCCCTGCCCCAAATCGGAATTAGGTGCAGATCTAAATTACCCGTCTTTCTCTGTTGTGTTTAAGAAAGGAGAGCGCGTTCAGGTGAAGAGAAGAACGGTGACTAACGTGGGCAGTGACAATGGCGTATACAAAGTGTGGGTGAAGAGCAGCCAAAGCGTAAAGGTAAGCGTGGAGCCAAGTACATTGGTGTTCAAGAGACGACATGACCAAGCAAGTTTTGAAGTGAGATTGGAAAGCAAAGTGAAGGAGGGTGACAAGGGTGAGTACGGGGAAATAACGTGGAAATGCATCCAAGGTGGAACGCACGTTGTTCGTAGCCCAATTACCTTTCTCTGGGCGGTTTGAAGTGGAGAAAATACAAGTATTATAAAAAAATAATGATCTTGTAGAATGGAGTAATATTTTTTAATGTAGCTTTAAAATTGTTCGGATAAGAGTTTGGAATATTTTTGTGTTTTCTATCTATTTGATGTAATGGATGGGGCTTAACAGACACATTCTAAGAGTTGACGCTTAGATGGCCAGATCCACAATCACCCTCAAATCTGATTTTTTTCCTTTTGATGTTCTTTAATCCCACGTGTTGGGTGAGAACAAGCAAGGAATTATAATACTTACAAGTTACAAGGTAGCACATTATGGGTAATTCATTATGTAAAAAATTTGCATACTTTTTCATACTCTTTCTTATTTGTGATTTTGAATTTTAATAATTATTAACAGTAAATTGTTAATAATTTATATTATTAAAATTTTTTTTTAAGTTTTTAAATTTTAACTTTTTAAAGTAAATAAATTGTTAATAATTTATATTATTAAAATTATTTTTTAAGTTTTTAAATTTTAACTTTTTAAAGTAAATCTATTAGTAATTGATATTTAATAAGATTTGCTTTTTTAGAAGATTTTGATATAAAAAACAATCAATAATTATTAAAAATAAAATTTTAATTATTAATAATAATAACTAACATAATTATTTTTAAAAAAATTTATGTAAAATTTGTTGAAAGATATCATATTTCAAAAATAGATAAATTAAGGCATTAGAAGGAAAGCCACCCTAAAAGATATTTGTTAGATATTGCATCGGTAGCTGAACTAAAGAACGAGGCTTAACAACTAAGAAAAATCGAATTTCTTGCTTGTTCAAAAGTATTTGGAAAGCCTTACAAAAGGTCTTCTTCAAACTTAAATGGTTTGATGTATCATTTAAGGCATGGCCTACGCTTCTCTTCCTTAAAATGGTTGAACAAACTTATTTTCTTGTAGGCTGTTTTTATTTTGCTATGTGTACCTCTTCCTAGATTCTAAAATTTGTTGTTGTAAGTTTGGTGGGGTTTTTAGTGTATTTGCAAGTAAAACTGGGTAGCATGAGAAGTGTTTGTTGAAATGGTTCTAGAGTACAATTACAGTTTTAGTTTTGAGTTGCTAATTTACATCTATGAACATATACTTAGCAATTCTCCATAAAAAGCAAAAAATATTGTGTTCATTTTAATATAAGCAACACATGCTTTACATTTTGCACACATTTATTTGAAGGTGCTAAATGTTAATTATTTACAATTCTTTACATTTAATTATCCTTTTAAGTGCTAATTTACATTTATTATCATCATTTAAATATTTGACATCCATAAATATTTAATATTGTCATTAATATATTTGCAAAATTAAAGCAATTGAAATAAAATTATTTTCCTTCTTTTAATTCTAATATTAAATTATTTCACAGTATTTTTGTCATCATTATATACTATATACAAAATTAAAATAATTGAAATAAATTTTTTCCTTCTTCTAATTTTTATTTATAATTTTCTCTTCAGAACAAGAATGATAAGTTGTCAAAAAAAAAATAAAAATTCATATATTCAATACTTTCAAACATCCCAAATATTAAGTGGCAAAATTATGAATTCTATTAAAATGATGCCAAAACTATTCCAAATAATATTAAAAATAATTATCAATTAAATTATGATTTTTATGGTGTCATTAATGGAAATTTGATCATAAAATATTAGTTGTTCACAATTAAAGAGGAATGCAACTTGGTGGAATTAGATTTAAGTTAGCCCCAAAAATTAAATAATGTAAATGTTATTTTAATATATAATAAAAGATAAGAAAGATAACATGCATAACTAGAATCTAGAAAAAAATAGATCTATAATGAAAAAATTGATTCAATCTTATATCATCTCTTTTCAAGTGGTCTCTAATTGTAGGACATATACTTGGCTAGATGGATAATAAGATTAAGAAATTTTGGAATATCCGCCTATATATATATATATATATCTCAATCTTCAAACCCATCGACCTCTTTTTGAATTAGAACTTTATGATCATTATAATAAGAGTGTAGATTTTGAAAAAGAGTTAAGCCCATCATTCTCCACACAAATCTCCACAAACTGTTGTCTTAACTAATAATATGAAGTTGTCTTTCAACTTGCCCAACACCATGTTTCATAAGAGATTGTCAAAGACAGTGAGCTTCCACAATTTTTTGCAATAGATTGCCTATATTATGCTTTCAATGGTACTCTAATGGAACTGCAAATATTATACCCCTACCTTTCATTCATGAAACTCAAAACTCTAGCAATGTTGTTCACATGAATACACTATCAATTCCCTATTCTAATGTTATTCTGGAAATAGGTTTATATGATAGTGATGCTTCCTAGTATTTGAAAAGGGAGTCGACAAATTGCTATTTTGTGGCACCTGCAATTCTAGATTCAATCCTAAAAATCAATCCTATCTTATCTAATGTTGTACAACTTCAATCAAAATTACTCATATGAAGCTTTTCCTATGTGGATGGCTTAAATCACACACACTAAGCTTTGATTTCTGGGCTTAAAAGTATTAAACACTTAGATTTGATTGGCATTCTCTAGGCTTAATATGTTCCTTAGTGTGTGTGGTTTAAGGTTGGCATTTCTTATGAATTTTAAGGAATCTTAGATGCAACAATGTCTAGTGCAACTTGAAAACAATCATCTTACCACTTGAATGAAGGACTAAAATTCAAATACATTTTCTTACTTTTTGAATTCTTTCATGGATGGTGGTTGGTTTCATAAAAAAATGAACAAAGATGTTACATATTTCTATGAGAAAAAAGCTTGAAGACATACAGAGTTGCAAAATTATCATGATGACAAACTATTCTTAATGCTTAAGAATTTCACATGTATGATAATTCGTACTAGTACATTTTAATTAAGGAAAAAGGATGAAACATTGAATGTAGAAACCAACTTTTGATAGCTTCTAATATTCTTGTGTTTATTCAATTATTCTTTAATTCTAAAACTACTTTGATTACTCTATTTATCATTTATTATTAAGAAATTCATCTAATTAAAGAAAAAATAAGAAGTTAATACATATGAATCCATTTTATTTAAAAAAAGACTATCTAGTTTCTAGAATGCACTAAAACATCATTATCTTTTATACATTATAATAGATGTTTGATACATTTTAGAAACTAATAACCATTCCAACTACCAAAACATCATTATCTTTTATACATTATAATAGATATTTGACACATTTTAGAAACTAATAACCATTCCCACCATCAAATACTGTATGTTAATCAATACTTATGTTACTCCTTGATTAACATGGAATTTCACTCTTCTGACCAGTTTGAATACTTTAAGTGAAATAAAATCAAAACATCTTTATTATTGTATGCTGGTGGGGACACACATATGGAGTCTCAACAAAACCTGGAGCAAATCAATTCCCTGTCATTTTAACGTACGCCATTTAAACACGGTTTATATGCTCATCATGGAAGCTCCCATCGGAAGGGGAGAGAACCAATAACCATGAGGTTAACTTCACAACATTTTTATTTTTATTTGGCAAGCCGAATGATTCTCAAATCAGTAAAGTATTTTATTTTCTAGTTCAAGATTTTGAATTTATTGTTTGGAGTCTTGACTATTAAAGAAACAATTACACATAATACAGTAGAGCATATTAAAAAGCTGCTCAGGAGAAAACTAGTCTGCCAAAACGATGAAGTTGGCAGGAATCAACAGCCCTTAACGAATTGCTTTTGAATGGTACGACTGTAAACCAGTTCCCTTCATCTCCTCTTAACGCAACGAATAATATACCAATCAGGACAATTTTGTCCCTTTGAGAATCCTGAGAGGCAGCTGGCATGTAATGTAGGCTCAATCATCCATTCCCTCTTAAGCTGTGGATCATACTGTTATGGTGGACCCGTTGCACATGTGGTGTTTAGCGATATGCCAGTGAGTCATGTCATGCTCTGGTTTTTGTTTTTTCTCCAACATACGAACATTTTCAAAGGAATCTCTATAATTATGTCTGCTAGGTGATATTCATTGTCACAGATATGGCCGGCGGTCTGAGTCAATTGTATATGGTTATTTTATATCACATTTGATGATCTATTATCAAGAAGAGGATAGTGAAAAACTTGATCGTAGACAGTCTTAAAAAGAGGCAAGAGTGAAATTGACCAGAGGATTGAAAAATTAGGGACAATTATGAACAATAGAAGTTGAGGAAAGAGATGGAGATTAGAAAAGATGAATGCATAACATTAGAATAAAAGAAAATAATAATAAACTTGATAAGGGATAGTTAGGGTTGTAGATCTTTTAATAATAAACAAGTCTATGGATTTAATTGTGTATGATTTTATAATCGATCTTTTAGATCGCATTTGATGATTCATTACTAACGAGAGCATAGTGAAGAATTTGATTGTAGATACTATCTTTTAAGTGGTCTAAGATATTGGTCCTATTTTTCTCCTATGGCAAATTTGAATAGAGAGGAATCTCAATATTTTCTAGGAACATCAAAGCCTCATTGAGTATATTTGGTATAAGATGTTAACTTCAGTTCAAGAAACTCTCATTGCTAAATGCTCTTTTGATCAAACCCTTTCTTTTGTTGATTTCATGATTGTCAAGCATTTGGATGTGGTTAATTTACTTGTTTCTTCTTGAAGTTTAAGCGAGACGGTCATTGGACACCTCCTCCTAATGTTTTTAAAAAAAAAAAAAAATTAACGCCAATGGTTCCTCTAAGGTTAATCCTAGTCCAGATGGGATTGGAAGTGTTGGTAGTAATAGTTATGATTCTATGTTGTTATTTTTTCTATGGCTATTGGAGTTGGTTCTAATAAACAAATGGAAGTTAGTGCCCTTCTTGTTGCTTTGAAAAATCTTGTGAGATGGGTTTGTTGCATGTTATTTGTGAGATGGATTCTAAGATTCTAGTTTCCCATTTAAATAACAATACTTTAGTGTTTTCTTCTTGGCATTTGTCTTATCTCGTTGCATAAATTCACGATATAATAAATTACTTCACTTCCATCTCTTTAGTTCATATCACTCGAGAATGAAATGCAATTGCTAATTCTCTAGGTAAATGGGCTTCAAATGTTACTAGAGGATATAATGTTTGTGGTTGAGATTTTTCTCTCTCTTGATCAGGTTACTCAGTTCTTACATCTTCAAATAATGTGAGATAATCATTATATTTTCTTCAATAACTTGAGTTGGTAGCTCTTTTTGGCTCCTTATTTTTCTTGTTGTAATATAGCTATGGCTATCTAGAAATCTCTTTGCATTCTCTTTAGATATCTAGGTTAATAAAGTTTAATCCTTTTTGCCACAAAAAAAGAGATAGGAGTAGACATTATTAGAGTGTTGCAGTTGTGGTGACTGTGTATTGTCATTGATATCAACCCATGTTTCTATGTTGAGCTGAAGAAGTTACTAAAATGAACAATAGGAGCATATTGACAGATGTAATTGGCCATGACATCTAAAGTCTTCAAGATTTTTTTTATGGATGTACATATTAGTTCTACTATATATGAAAGGCTATAAATTGGAATTTTGTGAGATTGTGTCAACTAGTTATTGACTATCATCATCTATTGTTCATGGTATCCTTCACAATAATTATGTCACAGTATTTTCTAGGAACACGATTCTAAAGAAGATGGTAAAACTAAGTAACCTGATCAAGGGAGAGAATCTCAATCACAAACATTACATCCTCTATGAGCATCCAAAGTTCATTTAGCTAGGGAATCAACAACCATATTTTATTCTTGAGGGATATGAACAAAAGATATGGAGGTTAAGTACTAAGATAATTAATGAATTTGTGTAGCAAGAGAACCCAAATTCTAAGAATAACACTCAAAAGTATTATTATTCAAAAGGGAATCTAGAATCATAGAATCCATCTCACAAATAAAATGCATCCAACCCAACTCACAAGATTTGTACAAGGCAACAAGCAGGGCATGAGCTTCCATTTGACTATTAGTATCAACTCCAGTACCCATAGAATAAAGAAGGACATAGAACCGAAACTATTACATCCAACACCTCCAATGCTTGCTAGATTAGGATTACCCCTAGAGGAACCATCAGTGTTAATTTTAAAAACAACATTATGAGGATATGTCCAATGACCATCTAGGTTAACCTTTTGAGAATGAATCTTTGGAGAAGGATGAGTATGAGACTTAGATAGTAGAAGAAACAAGCAAATTGTCCATATCTAAATGCTTGACAAGCATGAAATCAATAAGAACAGGGGTATGTTCAAAAGTGCATTTAATGACAAGAGTCTCTTGAACTAAAGTTAACCTCTTATACCAAACATACTCAATGAGCTTTTGATGTTCCTAGAAAACACAATGCTTCCTCTCTAACCAAATTTGCCACAAAATAAAAGTAGGATCAAAGTACTAGACCACTTTTAAGATTATGTTTACAATCCAATTCTTCACTATCCATGAATCATAAAATGTAATCTGAAATATCCATTAAAATACATATACAATTAATTCCAAAAAAAATATTTTTTAAAAGATTCAAAACCTTAACTTATTCCTTATCAAATTTATTATTATTTCTTTTTATTCAAATTTTTACATTCCTTTTTTCTAATCTCCTTCTCTCCTCAACCCCTATTGCTCATAATTGTCCTCATTTTCCAAAATCCTAATTTCCAATTTTTAAGACTATCTGCAATCAAATTCCTCACTATACTCTTCTTGAGGTAGATCATCAAGTATGATATAAAATTCCCATACATAATTTATTCAGACCACCAACCATATATGTCAATGAATATCACCTAGCAGACATATAATTATAGAGATTCCTTGAAAATGTCCGTATGTTGGAAAAAAAATAAAAATAGGAACATGCCAACCTTAATAGTATGACCCACACCACAAGATGGCTTGGATGATTGAGCTTACGTTATATACTAGCTGCCTCACAGGATATAAGGGACAAAATTGTCTTGACTGGTATATTATTCGTTGCGTAAAGAGGAGATGAAGTGAATTGGCTTGCAACCGTATCATTCAAAAGGAATCCGTTTAGGGCTGTTAATTTTTGCCAGATTGGTTGTTTTGGCAGACTGGTTTTCTCCTGAGTAGCTTTTATTATGTTCTATTGTATTTTGTGTAATTATATCTTTAATAACCTAGACCGCAAACAATAAATTTAAGATCCCGAATTAGAAAATAAAATACTATAACGATTTGAAAATCATTGGACTTGGTAAATAAAAATAGAAATATTGGAAATGTTAACCTTACAGTTATTGGTCCTCTCTCCTTTCAAGGAATAACTATGAGGTTAACTTTATATTGTGCAAGTTAAAATGATATGGAACGATTTGCTCGAGGTTTTGTTGAGGTTTGAGAGGTGTGTCTTGGAAATGGCCTTCCAATATATAGAACGGTCTTTTTTTCACTTATTAATTAAATTGAAATTAAAGCTATGAGATTTCTACAATCCATGTTATATTCTTATGAATTTTTCTGGATTTGATTGTGTGTATTTTTTTTCATCAACATTTCGAATCACACTCGGTGAACATGTCTTTGGAATTCTTTTCATCCTAATGATGAATCACAGAATGTGATTCGAAACGTTGATGAAAAAAAATACACACAATCAAATCCAGAAAAATTCATAAGAATATAAATTAAAATTCACAAAACAGTTACTTATGATTTTAGCCAATTTGTCAGCTGCATAGCCATTTTCTGTGTCCCCACCAACGTGCAACAACCTGTAACTTGAAATAAAGATTCCTAGATGCAAATGTACTAGTACAGCGAATTGATGGAGACAAGAAAATTTGCATACATCATTCAGTAGCAATGTTGGACTATCCAAGTTTTTCGGAAAATTGTACAGATTTTATGCTAAATGTTTGATATGGTGTTTGCAATTAGTATTTTCTAATTGACCGAGGGATGTCTTGGTGTTGGCAACAGTTCACAATAATTTTCTTTTATAATAATCGCCTTTGCTTTTCTCTTAAATCCTTCAAACTGTTCAGAAGATTGACATTCCATGTTGATCGAGGAGTAAGACCAACATATAGTACATGATGGGTAAAATGAACTGGCATGAAAATTGCCCATTGTAGAGACTTTCTTCAATAGAAAGATGACAGGTAGCCCATTAATCTTTTTGTCTTCACATAATGGCTAGACTGGACTGGCCCATTAATTTGTCATCCTTTTTATTCACCACACATTGTTCCCTAGATCAATAGAAATTTATATTGTGTCTGTCATATATACTTGAACTCATACTCTTCTTTTTTTAATGCTTTTTTTTATTGGTCATCTCTCTTCTCTTCTATCTCCTACCCAAATTCAAATATTGGAAGAACTATCTTATGGGCTTAAGTTCTTTATAAACTATAAGTGTAGTTGGTTATATTTTTGTCTTTGTTTCTAATGTTTTCTATTACATGTATTGTTTTAAAATTTAATTTTAATTTGAAGGGAGCTACTCTATCATATCAATTTGCTACACATACATAATAGTCTTGAATATATAAGGGTGGTTAAAATGAAAGCTTAAAAAATAAAGCTTGAATTTATACAATTTAAAAATTAAGCCTTTCATATATCATAATCATATTGTATGCTGCTATGTTGTTGTTGTAAGTGAAACCACGTGAATATAAGTATAATACATCCTAACTCCAAAGTTCATCACTAAACAATGCTCACAAAAATACACAACTTTGCTTGTCATATTTTTGTTTATTCAAAGAGATTATATGAGACTTTTGGCTTATTGTAATATAATATATATAATTTTATGGATATATAACCCTATATATGTGTGTGTGTGTGTGTGTGGTTAAATAATGAAACCCTCAATATATACAATTTCATGTAAATAGTATATAATGGTGGTTTCATTTTGAAACCTACATTCAAAGAAAATAAAATCGAGAAGTCATTTATGCAACGATGAGAGAAATATGATGACTAAATGAAAAACTAATTTAATCAAATGAATGATGGAACAAACATGGTCACATGGTCATGTTTAAAAAAATAGAGGCCTTGAACAAGTCACAAATTAAATCAGTACATTTTATGGAAATTAAATCAATAATTTGTGGAAGTAATTACTTAACACATCCATGTGAACACCTTTAGATGCATGGATAGGATTTTGTAGGCTTAAAGAAGGATTTAGATTGTGATGATCATGAAGAAAGCATGCTAAGAAATGATTAGGGTGAAAAGCTGGGTCAAGAAATGGGCATAAAAGTTAATGCTATTTGGACTTCAATAGTTATAAAATGGTTATTAATAGGAGTGCAACCCATACCAACACATCTCTAATGTGGTGTCTCAAATCAAATATCAAGATATTGTGAACTTTTCATGCCTTATTTTGATTTGATTAGGCAACAAACTAAGTCCATTTTTTTTGTCACTAATTATAATTGAACATAACTATTAATATTAATAAGGGTATCTGGATTTTTTTAGTTGGTCATAACGGATGGTTACTGGGGCATATATGTTTTAGTATCAATCATCTCTAATGAATGCTTTTGGATCTTTTTGCACATAGCGACTTGTCCCTCATTCATTGTAACTATCTAAAGTTGAAGCAATAGCTTTAAGCTCTTAAATTTTATACAAAATGCTAAATAAATTTTATCAAAATTCGATGTGCCATTTAAAAATTTAAGATACACAAAATTAAGATAAATCACTATTAGATTCTCTCCCCTAATCATCTTAAATTGACCTTAAGTATTTATCTTTGTATATAGGACGAATGCATGTGAACAAGAATAGAAGTACATTATAAACAAAATTCGATACAGCAATGTACGTACATAACTATTTGCATCCTCGTAGATGGTTCTTTTCTCTAATCTTAGCTAATGTTTTGACCATATAAATGTGTAATTATTTATAAGATTGCCTGGAGTGACACGAATTAAAAGTGCGGATTCAATCCAGAGAGGTTGAAATACATTAAATTTGTAATTATTTATAAGATTGCCTGAAGTGGCACGAATTAAAAGTGCGGATTCAATCCACAGAGGTGGAAATACATGTCGACCTTCACCGTACAATATTTTCGGGAGGATATTTGTGTACATTACCATCTATTCATTAGTAGAGCTATTCGCTATACGCTACCTATATATATATAGAGCTCGTCCACTTTAAAGCGTAATCCAGAGAACGACAATTGGGCTACGAACGATGTGCATTCCGCCTTGGATGCATTTCCACGTTATCTCCCCGTACTCTCCCTCCTCGCTCCCATCTACTTTACTTTCGAATGTCACATTAAAACTTGTCCGCTCACTCCGTTTCTTGAACACCAATGTATCTGGCTCCACGCTTACCTTTACGTTTGGACTGCTCTTCACCCACACTTTGTATACAGCATTGTCGCTGCCCACGTTGGTAACTGTCCTCCTTTTCACCTGAACACGTTCTCCGTACTCAAATACAACTGAAAAAGATGGGTAATTAAGATCTGCACCTGATTTCGATTTGGGGCAGGGAGGCCACTTGTGGCTGAGGAGGGCAATTTGCTTTTCGGTGTAGTTGTTGAGGCCACCACACAGATAGTTGATGTAGTCTTGAGGGCCCAAATCGTACACCAGCCCCGGCTCCAGCGCCGCCCTTGGATTTACGTGACCTGCACCCATCGCAAACGGGTCCACAGCTCGCAAGGTTAACGCATCTTTGATGGGCTGCTTTCTGTTATCGAGCATGGATGCCGTAGTCATCAGAGCCGATCTGATTGCCGCAGGACTCCACGTCGGATGGGAGACTCGTATGAGCGCTGCGATCCCGCTGACATGGGGACACGACATTGAAGTCCCAGAAATTATGTTGAAGCCACCCTCCTTCCACGCAGCCAAAATGTTGGAGCCTGGCGCAATTAGATCCGGCTTAAGAATTTCCGGATATAAAGCACTTGGACCCCGGGAAGAATACACGTCCACAATGGGAGCGATTGCTTTTCCCACCACTGTCAACCCCGTGGGGTTGATCGTGGCTATAGGCGTTGCCGTGCTGTTAACGTAGGCTTTTATCTTTTCCCCAGTCGAAAAACTCACTCTGGTAGCGGGCAAATACGGTTGGTCCTGGGGTATATCTTGGGCACCGACCAATTCAGAATTAACAAATATCACTCCTGCTGCGCCCGCGTTCTTCAGAACCCTTGCTGTTTCCATCGAATCGTCATGAGAATTGCACATCACAACTTTACCTTTAAAAAGATGTGGATCGACACCGAGGTTGCTGCAATAATCGTAGACTAGAGGCAGATTTTGAATCCCAGCTCCTCTGTAAAACGACGAGCCTTTGAACACCTCCCCATTCCCGAGCTTCACAAGGGAGAGAAACTCTCTGTCCATACTGCTCGAGCCCACAGTAGTTATCCACGGTGCCGTGTTTGAAAGAGAAGATGAGAAAGGCCCTTCGTTACCAGCAGAGGCGGAAACTAACACATCCTTCTCTATGGCACCGAATGCTGCTAGCGAATGGGGATCCATGTAGAATGGATTCTCAGACGCATAGCCAATTGACAGAGAAATAATGTCGACGCCGTCTTGGGTGGCTTTTTCCATAGCCGCAACTACGTCGCTGTCATCGCACGTGCCATTCAGTCCCCAGCAGGCCTTATACACGGCCACTCTGGCCGCAGGCGCCATGCCCATGGCCGTTCCATTACCAAAGCCATTGAAATTCGCTCCACTAACAGCAGATCCCGCAGCAATAGAAGCAGTATGTGTGCCGTGGCCGTGGCTGTCTCTCGCTGATGTGAAATCCTCACCCGATCCGAAATTCTCACCTCCATGCGATTTGTAGCCGGCCAAGAAAAACCGAGCTCCGATTAGTTTCCTATTGCAGGAGGAGGAATTGAATTGCTCTCCGCTTTCACATTTGCCCCTCCATCTGGAAGGTATAGGCCCCAAACCCTTATCATTGAAGCTTTCACTCTCAGGCCATATTCCTGTGTCCACCACTCCCACTATCACATCTTCTCCGCGATTTAACTGCTGCAACCACTTTCCTCTGCCATAGCCGGTGAGGCCAAGAAACTGAGGTGAGTAAGTGGTATGAAGTTTATTGAGAGAGGATGGAATCACAGCTAGACAGCCGTCCACGCTCTCTAAAGATGCAGCCTCCGCATTGGTCAGCTTGGCCGCAAAGCCATGGAGGATTACGTCATACGTATATAACAAGACACTGGGATCAGATGTGGAGGCATTAGAAGTTGCGTGGGTGATAATTGAATGATACCAGTGCTCATGCAAATTGAAGTGCTGGGGTTTCATGGACTTCAACATATGGACAATATAAGCCTTTCTTGCAGTCTTTGCATAAGTTACTCCAGAAAATGCAAACAAGAAGAGCATTGTTACTTGGAATAGGACGAGAGAACTGATCTTCTTCATTGTTACCAAAGGACGAAACAACAATTCACACAGATGAAGATAGAAATGAAGATAGAACTGAATACGAGTTCTTTAATAAAGGCTAAAAGCTCACAACTATTCTTCAACATGATCAATAAAATAAGAAAATTATTCTATGTAAATAAGATACATATAATATGAGATACAGTAGGATGATATTATTAAAGCAATGATTCCCTATGCCGTGCAGGAAAATACGTGGAAATTGGAGAAAGCAAAAGCATTACAGACATGGTGTTGGGTCCATTGAGGGAGACTCTATTAATTCTTTGTATTGCTTGTTGCTTTCTAATCTTATTTAGAAATGCTGACATAAAGGAGAAGATAATTATATAGAAGTGAAATAATCCTTACTGAAGTAGATCACTTCCAGCGGGTGCAATGCCGCGTGCTTGGGAATTTTTAAAAAATAGATAATTTAAGAAAATATAAGAAATTTTTTAATACAATGGTTGTTGTTGTTTTTTTTGTTATAGTTTTTTTTAGGATGTATCAAATATCCATTACAATATATTAATAATGTATGAAGGGTATTAATATTTTGATGCTGGATAGTCATTTCCGTTTTATGTTTTATGTTTAAATGATAAATTTGTGCTAAGTATCTTTATAAATTAATATCTGAAGTTTTCTAATTAAGATAAAGTTTTAATTATATATTATATTTATCAGTAAATATATTAATCTGGAGCTATTTTATTTACTTTAAAGATATTTTATTTGATTTTGGAATTCAAGGAATCAATTGTATGTGTTACTTATTTTAGACTTTATATTTACTTTTAAATATAAATAATTTGACATGTAAATGGCTATCAAATTTAAGATAAATAGTAAGAATTCTTGTTAGCACACTTTACACTCCACCCCTTGTTGCCATTGTAGAATACATCTCAATATTAATTAAAAATTATTTATAAACAAAAATTATTTTATGTGCAACCAATCAGCATAAATTCTTCCATTAGTCAGCCAGAAGACAAAACCAAATATTCTTTTGTGTGCAACAAATCAACATAAATTCTTCTAGGAATAGTGTCCTGGAATTATATGGAGCGAATGGAACCCTATTTTTCAAGTCTGGGGATATTTATAGGGAGGCAGTCTCTCATTTTTGTTCCTTACTCAACCCTCAGCCTTCCCAAGACCCCATTATTGCTAAAGCTTCAAAAAGACTGATTCAAGCTATTTCGAATATTATTGATTAGGCATACCTACAATTCATGGAGAGAAAGGTATTTGATGAGGAATTCAAGGTGGTGGTCTTCACTTTTGGACCCTGTAGATCCCTAGGCCCTAACGAATTCCCCCTTTTCTTCTTTCAAGAATACTAGGACATTGTGGGTCCAGGCATCATCTTGGTTGCGAGAGAATTTATGTCTTTAGCTAGATTGCTTAAAGAGATCAACAAAACCTTCATTGTGTTAATCCACAAAATGTCAGGTGTCAATCACATGGCTAAATTCAGATGTATAAGCCTCTGTAATGATCTTTATAAAACATTTTTTAAACTTACTATCAATTGAATCAAGCCTATTCTTGGGAAGTTGATTCATGGTAATCAAAAGGGCTTTGTACCAAGTCGTCAGGTCTCTGATGCAGTTATCATTGTCCATGAAACTCTCCATTCTATGGAACATAATCATAAGGAAGGCATGATTTTGAAGTGGGATATCTCTAAGGCCTAGATGATATGGTTTTGTGCCCTTTTCTTTCCTTGGTCTTAAGTAAATTTGGTTTTTGAGGGAAGTTTTCTTATTTAATTGAGGTTTGTTTTAAAAATTCCTCATATTCAGTGATGGTAAATGGATCTCCTCATGGCATTTTCTCCTCTTCCAGTAATCTCAGACAAGGTGACCCTCTCTCTCTATATCTATTCATTCTTATGGCCAATTTGTTCTTGAACTTAACATTCACAAGTATGTTCTTCAAGAAAATCTTAAAGGTATTAAGCATTCTTTAGGTCCCTTCATTATCTCTCACCACCAATTTGTGGATGATACTCTGTTCCGTGGTGAGGCTTCAATGGCAGAGGCTAGAGGGTGGTTCTCCATTCTGTCAGATTATGCTGGTTCCTCAAGACAAAAAATTAACCTAGACAAGAGTGATATGCTCTTCATGAATGTCCCCAATGAGATTCAATTATGTATTTCAAGGATTCTCAATTGCCATATTGCTAGCATCCCTTTGTCTTACCTTGGTTTACCTCTAACTACTAGGAAGGTGTAGGAGTCAGTTTGGACTAGACTCTTAGAAAGGATTCAGAGAAATTTGGAAGGTTGGAAATGTTATCTTCTAAGTAATGCATGTAAGATCTAGCTACTCAAAGCTTCCCTCCAAAATTCTTGTATTTATATCTTGTCTCTTTTCTATATCCTGGTGTCTTAGGACAAGAAGTTGGATCAAATTCAAAGGCGGTTCCTATGGTTGAGAGTTGAGAAAAAAAACAAAATGTCCCTTCTTGATTAGGAAAATGTATGTTACAATAAGAGATTTGGTGGTCTTAGTATTCATGATTCTTGTTTTTTGAATCTCACCCTCATGGCCAAGGTTGGCTAGAGACTTGTTTTCGAAAACATTGACTGGTTGACTATCATGAATTATAGGTATCTTCAAAGAAGGGACAAATGTACCTTCTTTTCCTTTGAGGTCCTTCTAAGGGGATCCCATGTCAGGAACAACCTGTTAAGAACTAAAGACATCCTCTTGAAAGGTATTCAATGGAAAATTGGTAATGGTCAAAAGGTTAGGTTCTAGAAAGATCCTCGGGTGTCCTCTATCCCTTTGGAATTTCATTTGGTTTGTTCTTCCATTGAAGGTACCCTTTTGGAAAGGTTTGAAGCTTTTGTGTGTGACTACTAGATTGTTGACTCTTACCCACCAAAACAACATTTGAATCTATCTAACTTTGATCCTGATTTGAGAACTCTGGCTAAGGAAATCAAGATTCTTAAAAAGTTTGGATTATTTAGGCTAGATGCTAAGGATGGGTTGATCTCGGCCTCCTCCAAAGATGGCAACTATTCGGTTTGTTCTGAGTTTGATTTGGCTGATAACTCAATGATGAACGGATAGTACTAACCCAGTATTGAGAGGGGGGGTGAATCAGTGCAGACAAAAATATAGTTCTAAACCAGTTCGACAACAGACACTTCAAATGACTGGCAAACAGTGACACCAGTTTGAAACAGAGTGCAACCAGTAAAGCTAAGAATGACTTAGACAAGCATTAACCAGTTACTCACTTAGCTTTTCACTCAACTCAAGACTACACTACCATTTCACCCTTATGCATAAATAGGTAGTCTTTCATCATACCATAATAACAGCTAGTTCAACATGTTTTATTGACAGACATAAAACACAGAACCATCATATGCTTGATAGACAATAGCAAAGCATCACAAGATAAAAGCATCACACATGACACACATATTTTTCATGTGGAAACCCAACTGGGAAAAACCATGGTGGGGATGAATACCCACAAGCTATTTTTGAACTCCTTAGAAGTCCACTCTGTTAGGAGCCTTGTCCGGTTAGAGACATTACAATAGGTTATGCTAGGAACCGATCCTGTTAGGGATCACCTAGTTAAGGGATGGCTAGAATACCCGGTTAAGGGTTAAACCCTATTAAAGGTTACCTTGTTAGAGGATTTCAAGAACTCAATAGCTAAAGGATTTTGAACTCAATAGCTTTGAATTACCCTGTTAAAGGATTTACATCAAGCCAGTTAAGGCTACCTTGTTAAGGGATTTTCCAACTGTTGAGGTGGTTAGAGATCAACAAGTATTACAATGATCTGGTAACAACACTTAATGCCAATGCAGATCTGCTCAAGATCCTCTTCACCTTCTGCACTTACACTCTGCAGGTATCACTTTTCTCCTTCTGGTCTGGCAAGAATCACGTATCCCTTCTCTTGGATACACACACACAACTTTTGCCAACAACCTCATAAAGAGACACAATATTGACCTTATAGGAAAATAGATAGGTCGGTAGCATAAACCCTAAACCCTAAACCTGTTTGGTTAAGGAATTCAAATGGTTCAATCCTAACCATTGAGCACACTGCATTAAATGCAACAGTTCTTGATCCAATCTCAAGACATTCTCCATCGTCCATTTCCACCAATTTTATGGTGGTTGATAACCCATCACACGTTATCACCATTTTATAGACTTCTCACATTCCTGAGGTAGATAGGAACAATCTCCTTCATGCAAGATCCTTCACGCGCACAAGGCTTACATGGCAACACGATCTATTCTTTGTTACCATGCTAAGTCATCACACAAAGTCATCGGTTGAGCCACATAGGATTGAAGCACTTAAACCGGGAACCCTGAAGTTGAGACTACCAATCGGTAGTCATACAACACTCCCATAACTATATCCCATAACTATATGTCGGTTCATCATGAACAAACACACCACTTCACTTTGGCACAAATGTCGGTTCACATTGTTCTATCGGTTCTCTCATATGCCGGTTCTCACTTCTTCAGCATATTGACATCAATGACAACATACAATGTCATTATGTCCTCATACCGGTTCACATAATGCCAACATTGGCTACTCCATCCCCTCCCCCTCAATTCAATTGGTCGATCATTTAGAGAATGAGCATGATTCCAAAGGTTTTTTTTGGTAGACGGCTTGCCATGGTAAGATCCTCACTATTGATAATCTCAGGAGATGTGGTTTTCAATTCGTCAACAAATGTATTCTATGTGAGAATGATGAAGAAAGCATCAACCATATTATGTTTCATTGTAAGTACTCTTGAATGTGAGAAAAAGTATTTGCCACCTATTCCTTGTTGAATAGATTTGGAATGAAGACATAAAGGATTGTGTTTTAAGTTGGTCTCGTCCTTCAAATCATCTCCTTATTAAAGAGCTTTGGTGGTAGAGTGTTTTCCATTCTATATGGTGCCTATGGAAAGAAAGGAACAATAGAATATTTAGGGACAAGAAGAATAGTTGGTAGGCTCTGTTTATTTCTATTATGATTGATGTTAAGTAAAATATGAGTTGTTTTGAAAAATGTAAGCATTCTAGTCCTCCCTCTACTTTGGACTACCAGGTGGCTAAAAACTAGTGCTTATCTGATTCTTTGGCTAGATTCATGTCCCCGCCTATTGGCTTAAAAAAATATATTTTAAATTCCCCCCCTCCCAAAAAAAAACACTGGTTGGTTGAATTTGAACTTTTATGGCTCATCCAAAGTAAATCCTAGTTGGGCGGGTGGGGGTAGGGGTAGTGTCATCCATGACCATAGGGGTAATATTATTTTATCGTATGTGGTCAATTTGGGCATGCAAAATTAGAGTTTTATGAAGGTGGTAGCTATTTATTATGGCCTTATTATTATTATTAATGAAAGAAGGTACAATCAAATCATAATAGAAGGTGATTTGAAAAACACCATCCTCCTTCTCAAGAATGAAGTCATTTTGGACTAGAAGTGTGAAGACCTTGTGGCCAAGTGTAAGGCCCTCATTCATGGGATTAGCAATGTCTACCTTTGTCACACAAGAAGGGAAGTCCCAATAAAATTTCTAATAAGATGGCCTCATTTGGACCGTTTTCCAATAATTTAAAAATATGGACAAATATCTATGATATTTCAGATTCGATTCATGTGGCAATCTTTAAGGACATAAAGATTAATGATGGAATATAATCCAAGGATCACCTTGTTCATTATTTTTGTGACCATTTTGGCTACTAACTTTCTAATTTGGAAATGAATGTCTATTTCAAAAAGTAGTGTCACTTCACCCTTTTCTTGTATGTGTTGTTGTGTTCAAACTATTGGTTTTTACTCTACTCACCTAGTTTTTACTTTGAAGCTTTCTGTGTTTTATATAGGACTAGACCTAATACGTACTGAACCAGATTCATGTGGATTTCAATTAAACCTAAGCTATGGTAGAAATTGATTAAAGGAAATATGAAAATTTATGTTGAAGGCATGCAAGGTTTTGACCCGGAGCTGTCGAAGAATTTTGGCTAGGCCTGGCAGAAGGGGAAGATCAAAATTGGTAATGTTGCTTTTAGAGTCACTCCAAATTTGATTGTTGCTATCAATGGGTTTCCACAAGATGGTATAACTTTCCCCAAGAAGCTGAAAGGGTCTTATAAGGAGGAATTTAAGTGATTTTTCAAGGTGGGTGAAGGGGTTTCTAGGTTACAAAGCGACTATAATAGCGATGAACTACCCGATATTTTAAAATATTTTTCTCTATTGTTGATGAAAATTTTCACTCTAGATGGGAGTTACAAAAGATCTCATACCCATATTTTCTTGTTGCTAAACCACCTCGGGTATGGCATAAAAATGAATTTTGCTTACTGGGTTTTCTCTTCACTTTCTCAATCAGTTGCAAGAGCTAAGTCTAAGAATTCTCTTCCCCTCCATCAAGGGTTAATTCATAGACTCTATAACTATCATCTTGCTTTAACCCCTCTCAATGGATCCCTATTAAGTCCTCTTGGCCTCATATCGGACCCAAATTTAGTGGTTGAGATTTTTGGGGCCCCCATGGTGAAACCCAACCCCATTGTTGGCTTCACTTCTAAACCTAAGCTTATCCCTACCCACTTTAATCCTATCAGAGAAGGAAAATAGAAGACCTATCCTAATCCACCTCTTAAGGATATGGAGGTGTCGGAGTCAGATGAAGATGGTGTGTATGAGGATTCTGAGTCCACCTATGATTCAAAATCAAACTGATGTGTTGTGTTTTCTGAGGAGGTCACCCCCTTCCCCCTGGTTAGGAGATTCTTGAAACCAAAATTTTCCTTCTTAACTTGGAATCAAAGGTTTTAAAACTATAGGAAAATGTTGAGTGGTAGGACCTGGTGATTAAATGACTTTAATCATAGTTCAATATGGCTATTAGGAAAATTAACAAACTGGAGACTATGGTTGAGGCTGATGCTAGGGTGAACAGATGGATTATGGAGGAGAAGGATGAATAGGTCTAGGAAGATGAGAGTAATATGGCTGGTGAATTGGAGAATTAGAATAATATTGAAGGAATGCTGAAAGACCTCAATGAGAAGGTGTCTCAAATAAATGGGAACAAGTTTATTATAGAGATCAAAGAAAGATGGGAGTTCCTTAAGAGAAAATTTGAAGAGATATCACAAAGAAGCCAAGAGATGGTCCTGAAGAATTTGGCTTCCCTACAAGATATTCAAGAGGAAATCGACCACAGGAAAGCTAAGAAAAAGAGACATGTTGTATCCCCCTTTTCTTTGGTGGAGTCCCCTACCTCTATGGCTAAAGATACTCCAGATTCTGGTACTCCAAACTCTACTAAGGACTCTAACAAAAAGATCTCTTTCTCTGATAAATTTTTAGGACTATGTAAATATTGGCAAGAGGGTAACACCTCTGCCTATTAGACCATCTCTTTGTGTCTTTGGTGTTTGGTTGGTTTGATCATGGTTCTAGTTTTCTAGTTTTGTCCCTAGTCTTGGTCTAGTGCTTGGTGGTTGCTTGTTGTTTTTTGGCTTTTTTTATTTAGCTAGGTGTGTGTTTCTCATGCGCTCTAGGTGGCACTATTCTACGGATATGTAATGGTATGGGCCTAACGCGCTTTTAATTAATCAGAACAAATCAACACAAATTTCTATATTCATTTTACATATATTTTATTAAATAGAATGTCACACTGTTTTCGCTACGTTTAAGAATCACGACAAGCAACCTGGCTAGGACGACTCTGACGTTTACCTGGGCCCGCGGGCTAGACACGTTGTGAACAGCAGCAGTGCAATCCATTCCATTCAATGCAATGCCGAGGTGCTAAGGCCATGCAAAGGCCAGTGACATGCTGTTTGTTTGTTATAGGCCAGATGTGCTATGCAGCTCAACAACCAGCACAACTCCGCTAATCAACAAACCTTCCGGTGGTTTGAAGTGCAATTGTGGTGTTCTATACGATGTGTGACACTGAGCCTTCACCGCGTAATCAGACTCGTACTAGTTATTCTGCGAATTAGACTCACTATAAGTCGTCTACGAATCGTTCTGCGAATGCAATAAAGGTCTTCCCGGAGTATTAGTAGGTCCCCATAGGTCGCTTTAGGCAGCATGAAGAGGTGCGCCCGAAGGTGGCTAGAGTGGCTGACCAAGGTGCGCCCGAAGGCAGCTTAGAGCGAGTCACTTGGCGTTACGAAGAGGCTCACCGCATTTGCCCCGTAGGGCGCCGCGCATTGCAAGTCGTTTGAAGAAGCCTCGTAAAGCACAATTCAATCGTCGAAGCTTGTTCGGAAAGCAACTCGAGTGCGGCTCAGCTGTACACGTTGTGTGGCGGATACGTCACTTTCGGGCTAGCGGGGTTTACACTGAATATTGATAATACGACTTACGACTCACGGGTTTGGGTTGTGGTACTCTACTTTCGGCTACAACTTCGGAGAAGAACGACTGCACTAACTCTGAATGGTGTCTACGGTTATCGTTGTCAGTAACGACATCCCCCCATGTTCCAGTGAGCTTTGCCGTGTAATCCACTTGCATTCGGGCTCTAGATAGGAAGTTAGGGCCCCAGGTAGTTGAGTTGAATATA
Source organism: Cryptomeria japonica (assembly GCF_030272615.1). Classification (NCBI taxonomy): domain Eukaryota; kingdom Viridiplantae; phylum Streptophyta; class Pinopsida; order Cupressales; family Cupressaceae; genus Cryptomeria; species Cryptomeria japonica. The sequence goes on from NC_081411.1 coordinate 280,450,106, forward strand.
GACCCTCGGATGGGACAATCGGATGGGAGGCCCATAGAGTGTGGGCAAGCCGGACAAGCGGGACAAGAGCCCATAAAATAGTAGGGTTAAAAGGAGGATGGGACGGATGGGAGGACAACTATAGATAGCAGGTTCGGAGTCCCGTAGATAGCAGGTTCGGAGTCCCGCCGTCCTGAACCGTTTCTCGCCTGGAGCCTGGAGTTGGAGGCAAGACAGTTTGTTCCATCCTAGTTTATTATCCGATGGATAGTTAGTTCTATGACGGTCTCTCCAGGCCAAATAAACTCTTGATCTCCATCCTTCACCGGAGTAGCTCCTTCTGTTGGCGAGAAAGAGCTAATCTCTATCCGGAAGGGCCATAGAATTTTGAGGCCGATTAGTCTACTGTTACCATCCTCCTGCCTATTTCCATCCTCCTGCAGGGAGTGCCCGGTTGAAATAATAGCTAGAACGAGTTAACGATAAAGAAGGAAGGTGGTTTAGGTCCGATATAATGAATGGATGGAAACCCAGCACGCTCCCACCCGAGCAAACTCCTGTCCTCACCCCCAGTTGATCCTTACCACTACAGGAGGGAGGGCCAGCCAAACTACATTAATAGTTCTAACCTTCCGGAGGGAACCCAATAATACAGGACGGACCAGAGAACAATTGAATACAGCAGTGTATTGCTCCAGACAGCTGCTAATTAACAACAGCTCAAGGAGGCAGGGAAGGATGGAAGCAGTTTCTCGCCTAACTCAGGAAGGGTGCAATAGCATGAGACAAAGTCTGGGGATGGAACCATTCATTCTGGGGATGGAACCATTCATTGAACAGCCTCCCACACCGGGGGTGAGGGGTAGATTAGTCGGAATTGAGATTCAGTCTGGTTGTCAGTTAGCTAGCCAGCTGGACCGAGGGAAACAATCAATTACCCCGTGCGTGGACCGAGGGATAGTTCTATAAGCAACTCCCTCCCAACTAGAATAGGTAGTCGAGCGGATGGCCTTTCCTTATTTTAGACTGAGGGCCCGGGATTGATGTTAACTATAAGGGAGGGTATTCTAGTTGCTACCCGGAGCTAAGGCAGGGAGCGGCAAACGCCCTACTATTCTAAGGGGGCTCCGTTGCCTCAATATTGGTGGGGAGTCCGGTTCAGTTCAGTTCAGTACATCGCTCATTTCGATCTGGCTCAGATGCTATCTTTGCTTCCGCGACTGGTGAATCTGCTCGAACTCCAACCACTCAATATGGAATTGCATCTCGATCTGTATCTAGGATTGGCCCATATAATTTGAGGGGGCAAGGTGATAGCTTTCGAATTGCTGAGTAAACAAGGTAAAGATCCGATTCAAATGCCTCCGCCTCTGTGCCGAGAAAGTCTGTTTGCTTTAATGCATCCACTAATGATGGTGGTGGTGGATGTGCGACTGGTGCTGAAACCACGGCTTCTATCTCTGTGGGCTCAAATGGAAAGGACGATACGGGCTTATATGCTTCCGTAAGGCTTCCGTAAGTGAAACGGAAAGACCGTCGTCGGGTGGTTAGTTATCTCTACGAACGGTGACAAAGGCCACGTGATGTCCTTGTGAGTCACGGTCTCCTCAGTGCGCTGGCGAACCATCCCATACGTTCGATTCGTTAATATTCGTCGCTATGATTCGCTCTGCTACGATAGGCTTGTGACGGGGTGGGTCCCAGGCCCATCATCAGTGGAAGTAGCATCCGAGTAGGAGGCGGAGCCCTACTATTCTAAAGGGCAATTTAGAAAGGCAAGTTGGCTAAGTTCCAGTTTCACCCGCTAAGAGGAAGCAACGGCTAAGGTGGAGGGCGTAAAGAGAGGAGCAGACCCAGTTTCAGTTGAATCAGCAGGAAGGAAGGAAGGCAAGCTCGAGAGTTCTATAAGCAACTCCCTCCCCAACTGCCGGGGCATAAACAAGCAGCTAATACAGCAGGCCCTACTGGGCAACCGGTATAACATCAATCGCCTAAGGAAGGGATAGGGCCATTCTCCGCAGTTGATCCAGAGCCACCAGCCGCAGTTGATCCATCCAGTGTTTCTCGCCCACCTAGGGCCCACCGGGATACTCTACTCTTCGACTAGCTTCCATCCTTGATTCTTTCCCTACCCAGCCCTACGACTAGATTCTCTTTTGAGAAACGAGCTAACTACTTTGAGAAACGAGGGTGGGTGCCTACGGGGGCTGGACTCCCTGGATATGAAGAGAGTAGTTTTCTCCGGTGTATTAGCTGGTTGACTAAAAGGAGCACAGGGGGTGAAGGATGGACGGGACTACCCGAAGAAAGGAAGGAAGGTCGATCCAACCATGCCATGGACCGAGGGCTAACTCGACGAAAGAATACGAGGGCGGCCCCGGAGAATGAAACGAGAAACGGGTAGAGAATAGGCCCAATAGCCCTACAATTCTACAGGGGGTTGGAAAGAATAACAAATTGACGACCGGCACCCCAAGACGAAGTTCGATAAAACCCTTGCCCGGTGTTGTTTAGGCCCTTCGACAGAGGCCATTAGGACAACCGTGCAGGCAAGACCCCACCGCCCATATATTCCTTAGGATGGAGGGCCGGCCCTACTGGGGATTAGTTGACCCGGACCGAGGGATAGTTTAACCGGAGATCCGGGCCCTACAATTCTATGGGAGGATGGAAGGAAGGAAGCTAACACGAACAAAAGGAAGGAAGTCAGGTGGAGCCTAACGAGAAGCTCGCTCGCCCCCGATAGTTCTAGCCCTGCAAACAAAAAGCTACATCAAAGGGAACTCAATCTGTTACCAGCGCCTATGCTTCTGTCTATGGTGCTTCTCATCTAAGCAAAAGGATCAGAACTTTATCTTCTTGCACTCGCCCCCGCCCCCGATCAAACCAATGGCCCAGATGTCATGGAGCTCCTGACGATGTGTTTTCCTCAGCTCTCAATACCAGTTTTGGAATCACCGGAACCACGAAACCAGAACCAAGAACGAATGATCCACTAGCAAATGAGATAAGCCGAACAACCCGAGATGTATTAAGTTCCTTCCCCTCTATCCGTCAAAAGTATATTCATTCGATCAATTGGAATGACAACGTATTCTTTTACTTGATCGACTGCCTTTAGATAGTAGGGGGTTCAACTGATACCACTTCAATTCAATAGGTTCTGCTTATTGCTTTGCTAAGTCATATGCCGGGTCTTTCACGGGTGGAACAACGGGATCTGGATATGGACCCCAGCGAAGAAGGAATGCCGCGGACCCCATGGATATATAGGGCACTGTTGGTAGGAGTGCTTTGCGAGGTGCTTATTCAACGGGTTACGGGTCAACGGATGGAACTGGGTCTTCAACGGACTTTCGGAGGGTTTCTCCTTCTAAAGTGCTCCTTCATATATTTAGAAAGAAGGCTTCAACTTAAAACTGTGAATCGTAAACATGGCGATTGGGTGGGTGGGGGGGAATTATGGATAGTAGGGGTGGGTGGCAATAGAGTAGAGCTCGGAGAGAAGGTATAGGGCCGGGAAGGGCCCCTACAATTCTATGGGCCTTTCGGTTGAATAATTATTCATTCATTCATGAATCGATAGAATTTGTATCGGTGCTGCGATAGCGGTTAACCGATTCTATACGTAATACGCCTACTATCTTTCTGGGCCCCCGCCCCTAACGTCGATCATTCGTCTGGGTCATATGACTGGCAAAGTGACCCAACTCCCCCTAGATTCTATACGTAACATGCCCCGATAGTTGATAGTTGGCATGTTACGTATAGAATCTGGCAATTTTGATTAGCAACTAGAATCCCCCCCCCACCCCGCCCTATTCTATGCCCCTACTATTCGGCTGGGGGGTCAGTTCACCAGTCATATGAGCGACTCTAATGATCGATAATAATCTATTATAAAATAAATACACACATTCACTTTTAAGTTTCTTTAAAATGAAAAACATAATTGCAATTGAATAAAACCCCCTTTACATAAATCTAGACTAGTTAAATAAATGCATTCGAATAAAGTGTAACTAAACTAGATTTTAATTAAGAATTGAGAATTGATAAATAAAATAATTATTTAAAAATTAAATATTAAATATAGAAATACTTTAACTCTCAAAATGACAATAGAATATGAATGTTAGAAGTTTGCAAAATTAATTAACTATTGTGTAAAAATTTAATGTGCTTGATATGTTGACTCTCTTAAACCATACACAATTTTAAAATTCTTTGTGGCTACAAGACAATTATAAACAACACAAAACCATTAATGCATCATTAAAATGTAGAAAAATATGAACTTTTGTAACTTGGTCCTCTCTAATCTCTATTATCTCTCAATTCTTAAGGAGAGATAATATTTTGAAATAACTTAGAGAAGCTATTAGATTATTAGGGTTACATTTTTATTAGTCAAACCCTTGAGGAACTAGCTTTACAACCTTGGGAAATCATTAAAGATAACTAATTCTAATGTAAAATTTCCTATACAAATATCTCGATGTGTAAATGGATGTCTTTAAATACCAAGATGTGATAAGTAGTCACAAAACATGTGTCAAATCAACTTCAAATAACTAGTGGAAGAGAGAAGGAGTCATAATATGTACTTTTAGATTGAATGTGAATGTTATGAGATCTAGGATAAGGAATAAATATAGAGTTAGATAGGTAAAATATTTATGGGTGCTAGTTCAAAGTTAGACACAATAAATGGCTAATGATGGTTAATATGTATCAATATATGTAAGCAGGGATAAGATAAGGGTGAACATATAGAAGTATGTGTGAATGGGGATAGGTGAATGATTTAGGAATAAGTGGAACATAAGACAAGAGTGAGCCACTTTGTTCTAAATAACTGTATTAAAATATTTTTCAAATTGGGCCAATATTATTAAACCTATATAATTACCCCTTTCATAACTAAAACTTTAATATAGATACTTGAAATGCATGTATTTTTTACCTCAAAGCACCTACTTCCTACTAATGAAAATTTGAAGTATTTTTTCTTATGAATAAATACATATTGAATGTGAGACCTACCAACAATAAAAAGGTTTGCAAGCCAATTAATGATCATTAGTCCAATATTTAGGACTATAAAGATAAATCCTTGAAATAAGATACCTAACTATGAAGGCCATAGTCCAAGAGAATGGGGCAATTATATAGCATCAAGGTTTATATAGATGATCCCTTCACTTAGATAAGTATTGTTAGTGTGAATGTAGTTATATCCTTGTAGACGTCTGAAATTGTCCTTTGATTAAATAAACATTTATTATTTATTTAATTATTTTTATCCTAATATCTTCTATTAATTAAATAAATAATTTATTTTATGTAATTAATTCAATGCCTCTTTTTTCTACTTTAAATAAATAATTATTTTTTAATGGCCTGACCTCTTCTCTTAAATTAAATAAATACTTTTACTAAATTAATTAATTCATATATATTTTTCTTCTTATCAACATAACAACACGTCTCCCTAAATTACCTACTCTTTTATTTTGTTATCTCAAAGGGGTCCCCATGACTTGTTATGTGACCCTGTTGCTGAATTAGTCCAAGTAAGGAGATACCAATCCTCTAGGCCACACAATAACCTGCAAGGGACATACCCTAGGCATGGCGAGTTAAACTGACATTTTCATTTGGACAAGGTTTGAACTTGCATCGATCATTTGTGTCTTTCAACGGCTCGACCAACTAGTCTATACCCTAAGGTCAAAACTACCTACTCTTTAATCTTAACCCTTCATTTTAATTTAACCTCTTAATCCTATTCATTCTTATCTTTTACCTTTCCACCTCTTAATCTCTACCCTTCATCTTTACCTACCCTTAATCTTATTGATTCCCTTTCATCTATGTGATCCTAGCCATTCACCTTTTAACCTCTTAATCTAAACCCTTGATTTTATTTGAGATTTCTATAAAAGGGGATTCTTCCTTCCATTTGGAGATAATCAATCAATCTGTCTACAAGCATTCATACTTACATTTTTTCATAATCATTCTAGCAATACATCATCACACTTCTAGTACATATTATCACAACCACATCCATTCTTCCTTGAGCCCTTGTGCAAGTGCAACACAAATCTAAGAGAAACAACATCAAATACAAGATCATGGAGGATAGGAGATCAATGGAGACAAGCCTGTTGGACATGAGAAAGGTATAACATTTATTATTTTATGTTATTTTCATGTTAGATATATTATCTTTTGACGTTACATGTTGAATTAGTTTATAGATCTAGTGTTGTGGTTGGATATTATAAGGGTTTACAAATAGGCTCTAATTCAGTATAAACAATCCTAACTAGTTCTTTGTTAGAACATATTCACATGTTAAGTTTACTTGGGACCTAGCTTACATTTAAGTTAGTTTTCATAAAGTTACTTCATGTAACTTATCATTCAACAATGTTTACAAGATCGTGTTACTTATCCTAGGTGACATTCTAGAAGTTGTCTTATAATGGGACCATGTCTCGTTATTTACTTTTAGATCTTAAGGCATTTAATGTTTGTATCAAGGATATTTTTCAACCTACCTCATGACCTTTCCCATATAAGAAAGGCTCATTGTATATTGTAACATATCAACTAGATCATTTTCATATCATTTCAATCTCATTGTTCATGCAAGCTCATGTTGGAACTTTTTCTTGTGGAAGACACATTTCTTGGTTAATACTTTGAAGTATGTGTAAGTTTATGATGGGTTCATTATCCTTTCTGCATGGTATCGGAACTATGGCCTTGTAAACCCCTTCTCATATTGGAGAATTGAGTTATTACTAGAATATATATTTACTGTAAGTTGATATTGACTAGTGTTGAAGGGAATATGAGATCATCATTGACTTTTAGGCATTGAAGAAAGTTAGCATTGGCTTTTTTTTCACTCAAATCTTACCAATTTTGCCAAAGGTTTGAAGGTTTGAAGGATGGGCTAGTTGCCAACTCAAAGACATAGTTGATTGTTTGAAGTAGATTTGGCTAAATATAACCTTGCTATTGTGTTCAGAAGACCCCAAAAGCCTAGAAATGCCTACCAAATTATCCATTTTTTATGCTATCATCTTAGGAGTTAAAGGATTTCTCATCATTATTGTACCTACACAAAATCTATACAATTGTATGAATTCATACTGTATGAACCATACAGATGAGTGGGAAAAAAATTTCCTTCACCTATTGTTGTAGAAAAATATACCCTATCTAGCTAATTTTTGCATTTGAAATTTTGGCTTCATCGGGCATAATTCTTAGCAAATCATTTGGAAAAATTAGAGATTTAATTATTTGGCTCCTTGGCATGGATCTATATGTATCAGAGGTACAATTTGTGTTGGTATTTGAATTTTCTATTAAAATTCTATTTCACCTTAGTGTACAATGACTCAAATGCCAAATCACCAAGATTTAATTTTCCATAAGATCACAAAAACACCATAGTCATAAGAACCCATAAATAGATCATAATGAATATTATCAAATAAAGATTACCAAAAAAGTCCAAATTTGATCCACTATGTATTGAAGTGAATAATTTTTTTTGTTGACTATTGTAATTCCAAAATTCAACTTCATTTGCCCAAGTTATGACGTCTCCAAGCTAAAATTGAAAATTTAACTCTTAGCAAGCATTTCACTATTAAAATAGAAAATCAAAATCAAAATAAACTATAACACTATGTAGTGCTAAAAATCACCTTTCCAACAATTATAATAAGTAAAAAATTGGACACTTTGAGAAAACTTTATCCCCTCTAGAAAATATCCACCCAATTACACTATTCTAGTGGTTGTAGGGTGGCCCCTAAGTAGAGCCACTTGAATCTTGTCAATGGAAATGCAATAGCCCATGAGGCATCACTCAAGAGTGGTGGTTATTTTCACAAGACTGTAAATTTTAAAAACATTTAAATTTGATTAAATTTTTAATAAATAAAATTTTAAAAAATCAATGGTATAAACTTATATCTCTAGCAAGGGGATTTGGTCCCAACCAATAGCCAATAGGAGTTGATGAGACTATTAACTTGTAAAACCCTATCCTTATTAATGATAGTGTTTGTATGCCTATAGTTATGAGGGTTCTATGGATGTCCAGGCAATTTAATAATTTTAAAAAATTTTAAATTTTTTTCCAAAATATTTCAATAAATCATTTTTATTTTTGTACAAAAATGTTTATAATTTTTTAATTGCCTCTAAATATACCATATGGTTATACGACTATACAATGCATTATGGGGAGAAAACATTTTGCCATTTTTTCAACTTTACCCAAATAGGGTAGATTTTAAGTCAATATTCATCTCTCAGGCCTCTTGGATCCAATAGTGACATTTGTTTTGGTCCGAGATTTATTTATCAAATTTCTTGCAGGCAACTTTATAGCCTCCCACCCATGAACCCTGGTGGGGTTGTTGATTGAACAGGTTGGGGGGGTGGGAATAGTACTCTATAGTTGATTAGTTCACTGCCAAACAATCAATCGAGGGTGCCCTACTATTCTAAGGAGGCCCGAGGGTGAATGACAGGAAACAATCCATATTCTTGAATGAAGGCCAATCGATATACCATTGTTCACTGTGATCAACATATGGAGCTTCTTAGCCCTAGTTGAGGAGGACAAATACATAAGGTGTACTTTCCGTATTCGATTCGGCCCTGACTTCGACCCTCCATGAATGCCCATAAAAAAATCCCACTCAAATTCATAAACCCAAATCTACAAAAAAATTACCACATATTTGCAACCTCAAAATCCCAAATTTGTAAAGGACAACCTAAATAAAACCCTCATACCTTTTCATGTTTTCATTATTTCCTACAAGCCCTAGATTCAACTTAACACCAACTTTACTTCAATAAGGGTTATACAACCACAACTATGTCTATGATAGAAAAGTTTAGGAAATTTCCAATCATACATTGCAAATCTCCACATAACCCAAATAGAGAAATCTATGCAAACAAGTATTTAGAATTCATATGTAAGAAAATAGAGAACAAAACATCGAATGTGACACAAGATATACCCTGAGAAAACCCTCAAGAGGGAGAATACCAACCTCCAAAAACATTCATCTTTCATATATTATTCAACAATAAAAATATTACAATACATCTTTAGAGTCCTCCATGAACACTTCTAAAACACAAGCTCTTTATAAGAACTCCATGTAATTAAGCATGTAACCACACATCCCATTCCATTCTTCAAATAATCACAATTGCTAACAAGAGATGCTCTCAACACCTTGGCCAAAATGACCATATAGACAACCTTAGACAACTGCCAATGTGCTTTCTTTTAAGGATTCAAAATCACACAAAACCACCAAGTATTATTGCATAAGACCATGTGACTAATACCATGAGATTACAAAACCATTAACCCCCTATTAAATATTGGGTACTAATTTTTCACTCTATTAAATAATTTTTTTAATATTAAATTAAATACTTTTCCCATGTGATGCTCCACATTAAATATTTATCAATGATACATACAACACATAGAGTGGTCCCAATAATGTTAACCCCATGTGATGAACATTCCCCTAGGTCTCTTATGTGTATCATAAATAATAATGAATTAAATACTATAATATTATGCAAGGTGTACAACACCCCATATCCTAACACACTAATCCTCACCATCCCCTATCCTATACCTTTCTCTCTTCATCCAACAATCCTTATCTCTTAAATCTTTCCATCTCATAATCCTTCCATATCCTAATCCTTTTCTATCTATCCTCCATCACTCAATCCTCCCTATCCTACCATCCCTTCTGCTCATAATCCTTTACCACTGGTATCTAGATATAAGCTACTCCCATGTAATCCAAAATGACACAATCAATCCTAGTTCTCCTTATAATATAAAATCATAATAAAATCCTATCTATCCCCTCTAGTTATCAAATCCAACGGAAACTTACCCAATCACATCCTTGGTCTTATTCCCAACCTTACTAAAAGACTTAAAAACAATCCACTAATCATCATCGAGATGAATCTTTCCCAATCCTTGTGTTTTTTTATGATATATCATCCTTACATTAAAAACATTTCATCCACCATCAATTCATCTTGGATTTTCAACTTGAGTGTGGTAACATCATGTTTGACTTTGAGTCATCACTTCACTAGGTATAGCACCGCCATCACTCATTATCCTCAACCATTTTAGACCTTGTACATATTGTAAACCATGCCTTATAAATATTGTCATTCTTTTGTGACACCTAGGCTCATTTGTACATATGTTTCCTTAGGCCCCATCTTTTTTTCAGTTGTCCTGGTATAGTCAAGACCTATTCCCTATTAATTTAGTGCTTTAACAAAATATATTATCTCCTTTGGTGCATTTATTATATTGATTGTCTCTTGTCATGGGAATATGGGTTCTACAAATCCATCATTGGCCTTAGATTATCATCGTTAAAGCACTTGAAAAAGGAATCTGGGTTCTACACATCTACATCCATTATCATCATTATGAAAAAAGGTACTTGAGATTATTTATTATTTCTTTGGTGATTTTAGTTTTTGTTTATGTTTTTTAAGCTTCTTATGTTTACCTACACAATGTCATTGAATCCATCATATTCTACTATTTTTTGAATTGTGAAACTAGGGGCATGTCTTGGATTTTTTTTTTTTTCATGGTTTGTATCATGTTTTCCCACTTATATCCTTATAATATCATCATGTTATGCTAGAGTATTTCTTCTATTTATATTCTTTAGCATCATTCCTACTAAATATTTTTTACAACTTTGAGAAACGTTGATGCAAGATCATCTAGGCTCATAAGAAATATTGCATCACCAAAATAAATAAAAAATTGTTTTTATATTCAATTTTTACATTGTTTGCACATAGGTTGGAGATTCAAGATCATTTTGTGAATATTTTACATGATAAAATATTCATTCATCAAGATTTGGCTTCCATTTCATAAATCAAAGGCAACTAAGTTGTTTGATGTGATTATTTCAAGGTGTCAAGGTTTGAAGGAGTCTATTGGCATGGTGCAGGAGAAGTGTAAAGGAAAATAAATTAAAATTAAATTATTTTCTAAATTTTGATGCTTAGATAAGTTTTTACAATGTGAGTGACCTTTGTCATTCCATTCATATCTTATTCTTTTAATTCAAGTGCTTAAAATGAAGGGGAAAGATAAGGAAAAAAATCTTCAATTTCTAAATAAGATTAACTTGGTTTATGTTTTTATTCATTTTTCAAGACGGGTGAAAGCACAATGTTGTGTCGCACTTGGGGCTAACTGGCACATTTCGGCCAAACTTAGTTCAATTCAACTGAACTAAGTTCAGTAGAACCATTTTCCTACCGCATGGCATCCGGTGGTGCAATTGTGGTACCAAGAGTTCAGTCAAACTCAGTTATAACTCTCAAGAGTTCAGTCGAACCAAGTTTGGTTAAACTCACCTATGTGTTAAGTGATGTGGCAACAAAAACACCATTTGTCTGCATTTCTAAAACTTTTCACTTCTGCTCTATTTTTCTTTAGGTAGAATGTTTTTTTTTCTAAATCAAAAATACCCTTTTGTAGAGCTCGAAGTTAGGAATCTGGACATATAATTTTTTTAATTTTTTTAATTTTTAAACATTGCAAGTAGGTTTTCTAAGTTCAAAAAGAGGTTGTTTTGAAATTAAAAAATATTAAATGATATTAAAAAATTACAAAAATATATATTTTTCACTATATGAGAGAATCTTCTCCAAAAGGATATAATTTTTTTTTTGATAATGATAAATTTAGTAGACAAAAGGTGACACCAAATGAAAACTACCAAATTCAGCTATGTTGGACTTTAAAATATTATTCCGAGAAAAATATACATCCAAATTTAATTTTTTTTATTCAGCACTCCATATATATGTCCTTTATTTCAAAAATTAAAATCAGAAAAAAAAAAAGTTCATTTTCATTTTTTTATGTGACGTCGACTAGAACCCCTGATTTTTAGCATTTTTTAGCAATGAAAAATCTATCTTTGAATATATAAAAAAAAAATATCAATTTTTTTAAAAAAATTAAAAAATAACAAACATAAATTTCATTAATATTTCTATATTTGATTATTTTATATCATTTTTAAATTCAATTTAGAAATGTCACTTTTATGCGGTCAAAGTTAAACAATTTTAGTTGTGTTGGCCACTTCCTTTATAAAAGGGTGACACAACATTGTGCTTTTACCCAAGCATATACAATAGAAATGTGTTGGATATGGTGCAGAAAGCTTAGTATTCATATTTGGAAGCATTTAATGATGAATTTACATCATATAAAAATAAATTTCAAAAGACATTTGGATGTAAATAAAAGAATAAATTCGGGTGCCTCTTTTTGATAGCTCACAAATGGCAAATGTTGTCATTGATGTCAACTAGGATTCCAGATGTACAGAGTTTGTATTCATGTGTTACAGAGGTGTATACAATATGGTTGTATGTTCTACATGTGTTTCACAGTGTGTTTGATCCATTGTCTTTGATGTGTCGAAGTTGTAGATTGGAAAAATGTTGAAAATCCTTTTTTTCCTATAGTTTTTGACATGACATGGTAATTCTTGGCAAAACGGTTTCATTTTAGCGTAACTTTTGCACTATTAGCAAGACCCTTTTCTTGTCTTATCGGATAGTAATTGTCTTAGCGATAACAATTAATGTTGGGAACTTTTTCGCGATCAAAATTTCCTGTTGACCTAACTCTTGTGCGAAAATGCAAAATGCTATTATATCTGTCGAGCCCACTCCCCTCATGCATTCACACGTATCCACATGTCGACAATGGTCTGGTGTTCTCAGGTGGTGATGTGTCATGTGGGCCCCCACTCCTCCTTCATGCTTTGCAGGTATTTAGATGGTGACCGCTCATTGGTCCACTTGGTCCACCTTGGCAATGATGTGTTTTGGTGGGTCCCATTAACATTTCGGTGTAAGGAAGTCTTCTGCCATTTCACAGTCAAACTTTTAGTTGACCTTCAACCCCTTTCAAAATAGTGAAAATGATTTGTTGACTATGTGTGGGCCTTCTTCTTTTATGCACTCAATTTTTTTCACCATTTTCACGGTTAAATGGTTCAAAAGGTGATTGCAGCCCGCGAAACCGTGAAAAGGGAAATGTGACCACAGAGTAAACAAAAGGTGTTGCAGTAAGGATTTAATGGCATTTTTTTCCATTTCTCGACGGTGACCGCCAAAGATAGTAAACCATATATGAAATGGAGATGAATGCTAAGTGTTTACGCCAGGTTGCGGGTTAAACCTTCATGTTGACCTGACCTATTGCAAAAATGTGAAAGGCTTAAAGATTTCACCATTTTGTGGAGATGAATGCCAAAATGATTTAGCCACCAAAAATTCAACAAAGGGTTTTAGGTTGGTATGAACTTTAAACCTCTTAGCAATAAAACCCTACCTATGGGTTTTGACCAAATGTGAAGATTTTAGTGACACATTTGCATGTTGATAGGCAAAATGATCCACATGGCGGTTGACCATGTTTGATTAGATGATTCGGAAGACAACTATGAAGACACATGATCATTCAGGTGTTCAGAAGACAATTCAAATATGCAGAAGTCGGTGTTCATAATGCGCTTAAATGAGGTGGTTGTCAATCCAATCAAACCAGGTCGAGAAAGGATGGAGAATGCATTAATGGCGTCCATGTTATAGACCGTTGTGTGGCTCAAGATGATCAATAGAGAGAATATTAGATCTTATGGGAAAATGAAGATTACTAATTTTAGTAATCTAAGTACTGTAGACACCCAAAATTGTCCAGTCTAATTAAATAAATATTTTATTTATTTAATTATCTAAGCTTAATTCTTCTATTAATTAAATAAATCTTTATTTATTTAATTAATTCATTTATCCTCTTCTAGCCTTATTTCTCATTTAAATAAATACATTTATTTATTTAAATTATCCTTTTCCTAAATTAAATAAATATCTTATTTATTTAATTGATCCCACTTCTTCTATTAATTAAATAAGTCTTTATTTATTTAATTAATTCATTAACCTTTTCTACCCATGGCACATGTCATTCATCTCTTAATTCATACACTACCTACCCCTTTTCATTATTTTATTATTTCTTTTACCTACCCTCTAATCATAGCCGACCTCCTTTTACACCTCTCAATCTTATCCCTCCATTTCATATTGTGTCTTCTATATAAGGAGATGCTTCCTTCATTATCAAACCCTGGCTAACCACTTGATCAATTGACTATTTGGCATGCGATCCTACTTGCAACCACATTTCATTCTTTGTTGAGCTCTTGTGCACATAAAATCTGAGAGCAAATATATCAAGCAAGATCAATGGAGATAGGAAGAATGGAGATCCAAACCCTATTGGACATGTGATTGTATAATCTTTGTGATTTCATTTGATTTGCATTGTCTTAAGTAATCTTCATATGTTATGGTGGATCTTTGTTGTTGTTAGGCTAGGGTTTTGTGGTTGAATCTATTTAGCCTTTCAATATCGTTATTATTGTTATCCATTTCCACCATACACATTTTGGCACGCCCGGTGGGACTCTTTGTCCCTTTTGCATTTAACATTTTGGTGCAGATTTTGTGTTTAAAGTTGTCGATCTGACATTTTTTGACAACATTTTGATATTTTCGCGTATGCGTACTTTCGGATCGTGTTTTTGGCTTTCTATCGCGTCTGTGCACTTTCAAATCATGTCCGTGTTCCCGCATTTGTGACATCTGGAACCACGTCTGCATCTTCGACAACATTTTTATTTTTTTTTGCAGATTCCGAAAACTGTGTCTGTGTTCCATAGTCGCGTCTGCGGTGTTTTCAGAAGCGTCTGTGTCTAAAAGTCGTGTCTGGGTTTTGTAGCCAGGTCTGTGTCTCACAGAAGCGTGTCTGCGGCACATAGGTGCATTTGTGTTTGAGGTAACCACGTCTATTTGCATCGATTTCTTTTTTTTAGTTTTATTGATTCAGTTTTTGGTCATTCAATGTTTCAGATCCGGTTTATTTTGAGCTAACATTTTCAAATCTAGCTAACAAAATTGGAGAAGCTTTTCTTCAAAGCAAAATCATTTGTCGAAGGCCCCCATTTCACAAAGTCTTTTGGATCTAAAATTTACCTAACTTGTGTGCTTGCAGGAAGGGGTGATCATTTGAAACCATCCAAATTACTAACAACTCTTTGTTGTAGGACCTTGGCAAGGGTTTTTAGATTTTTATTGTGTGCCTTATTTTAATAGACTAGCAAACACTTCAATTGGTGCACTAAAATTGAATCATTGTCTTTTGTGTCTTGAGCAATAGGCTTTTTTTGTTTTTAGAGGGCTTGTCTTCCCGTGTGGTTATTAGGACTACTAGTGAGAAGAGAACGACCCAAGTGGTAGAAAAAGAAAAGCCATCTTCTTCCAAACCACTATAAATAACTGTATTCATGGTGAAAACTATGAATAATGTGTGCTGATTAGTTCATACCGACACCATGTCTCCCCATAACCTGTTTGATCAAATTTATTTGATCAATTGTAGGGCGTAACCCCTGCCGGCTGGGAGCCTTCTGTATTAACATAGCTGAAAGTGTCGCATGTATGGCCACACGAGTGGATGCCCTTACTAGCACCTTTTTGTTTTAGAAGCCCAAATCCTTCTAGTTGTTGGGGTAGGAGGTCGGACCTCTGGTAGCGGCCCACACACATACCGTTCTTAGTAGAGATACCAAGTTCACCACGGGGAGTTTTCGTGGGGACTGATGCTTGGCTGACCTGAGAAGTGAGTGTCGAGGGTGGAGCCAGTGAGGTCAAGCATCTAAGTATCCGCTCTGAATAACGTAGCCTCAGGGGTAAAACCCCATGTGGGATCAACAACTATTGTCTTGGCCAGCCATAAGAATTGTGCTTGACTTATTTTAAAACATTCAAGACCAAATAGCAAAACATTGTGTCTTTTGTGTCTTCAAGTGTATGCAAAACATTTTTACATCAAACATCACACTTTTATTAGAGTCATTTTGAGTCTAGACACTTGCAAATATTGAGTCTTCATCAACATTGTGTCCTCTTGTCATGAAAAACAGTCAAATAGCCAGATTTGGTCACAACAAAACAACTTCACAAATTGGAAAAAATTACACAAATTTTGCAAAAACGCGTCTGTGTCAGACATAATAGTGTCTGTGTTGTATAACCACATCTGTGAAGGGCAGAAACGCGTCTGTGTTTCCAGAATCAACATTGCAATTTACAAAAAAAAAAAAAAAAATCTCAAAAACGCGTCCGTGTCGGACATAATAGCGTCTGAGTTGTATAACCGTGTCTGTGAAGGGCAGAAACGCGTCTGTGTTTCTAGAATCAACATTGCAATTTACAAAAAATCTCAGAAACGCATCTGTGTTAAACAGAACCACGTCTGTGTCAGGAAATCACGTCTGTGCAGTATACAGGCACGTCTGTGTTCAGAATTGAAAAACTTTTACAGTCCAGCAAACAAACACAGTTAGTTTCAGAATTCTTGAGCTTCCTAGGTTATTTCTCCAGGGTTTCATTTAGCATTCAACTTGTCTTTGGGTCTCACAAAGTCCATCATTTTTTTACATCTTGCATTGCATTCACATTTGTCTAAACTTGAGTCAAAAGGTCACTTGCTTGTCCTCATCATACTTTGTCAACACACTACATACAACAACACTTTGCTAAGTGGTCCCTCATCAAGGTCTATCACCTTTGGGTCTCATTTGGTCTTACTTAGAGTCAAGGTCAACTTACCTCATCAAGAGAAACTATCCTCTCTTTGGAAGTCACACCTACTCTACTACATACATACTTGGTCTTACACTTTGGACATTGCAAGTACACCTCAGATTCATTTACATTCCATCCAAACTCTTGGTCTTCTATACTTTTTCCATTTTCATCTAGTCTCACACATTTCGGTCAATACCTAGTTCATGGTTGAAACCCGTCTTAAAAAATCTAGGAGAGAAACTAAAGAGGCTCAAGAGTCCACAAACATGAGTGTCTATGAGTATGATAATGATGTCTTTTTCAATACTGATCATAACACATTACCTGACATGGATGCCTATAGAAACATTCCAAATGTTGAGAACATGGACACTACAAACAACAATGATACACACAATGACAATATGGACAACTTTTCAGTACATTCAGCAGATGTGGAAGAATCCATTATGGATCCCCGTTTCAATCGATTGATTGAGGAAATAATGAGGAGAGATAGACAATACTTCTTACAAATGATGGCACAAAGTGGAGCCAAGATCCCTCATGATTTTGACATGTCTCAAATAATGGAACATAGACCTTTGCAACAAACTCACTCCAACATGGATCAAAGGAGGCCTAATAGTGGAGGCAATAGAGGACCACATATGGTGCCTAAATCACCATCATCTTTGTTTCAAAAACCAGAGGTCCCACACACACATGGTCAAGCATATGATACTCACCTTCGCAGACCATTATGGAAGTCTTATGCAGAGAAATATGCTCAATCACATATCAATGCTAAGGATCAACCATCAAAGCAATTGGATATTCAAAGGCATGCTCAAAATTTGGACACAAGGAAACCCTGTGTCAAATTTGGGGGCAACACATTAGAACATGACATGCCTGTAGAGTATGGTATACATGGACAAAATAGATATTTCGTTCCTCAACAGGGATCTATACTAAGTGGTCCATATATGCAGCATCACTATAGACCTCCTCCATATGAACATGTGTATGATTAATATCATCCATATATGCAACATGCTCCCCCTCCAATTGGTGCCTCAAGCATGGGGTATGGTCCAAGAAGTAGATCTCCACCTAAGAGCAATTTGGAGCAACGAATCAGGGACTTACAAAAGAAAATGGAGGACATAAATACACCGAAGCCAACTTACACAATGAGAGACATATGTCCTTATTCATTTGACAAGAGCATTCCAATGCCTCCTTTTCCTACACACTTTGTGACGCCTAAATTTGATAAGTATAGAGGAAAAGGGGATCCTAAGGCACACATAAGACAATTTTTCACAGCTTGCATTGAGGTAGCAACAAAAGAGACATATTTGATGAGATTATTCCCATAGAGCCTAGGTGATCAAGCTATGGAATGGTTCTCCCAACTTCCACCTGGAATTAAGTCATGGGGTGACTTAGCAGAGGCATTTATTCAACATTTCTCCTACAACATAGAGACAGACATATTAGACACTACTTTGTGCAACACCAAGCAAAAAGAGGGAGAGTCTTTTGTATCATTTTTACAAAGATGGAGGAATCTAGCCAGCAGATGCTCTTGTGAAATTCCACAAAAACAAATGGTAGAAATGTTCACCCAAAATGTTAATAAAGAGATTGGTTATGACTTAAGGAAAGCTTGTTTGTCCACCTTCAAGGACGTCATTGAAAAAGGCTTAGCAATAGAGAAGGTCCTAATTGAACAAGGAGTCATTAAGATATTCAAGGAAAACAAAGACGACTTTAAAGGAAAAGACAAAGCAAGATTTTGGAATAAAAACAAGAACACAGTCAATGATGGTGTTGTTGATGCCAATACAGTGCAACCCAAATTCGTTTTTTCTAGATCAAGCTCTACAAACAACCAAGTCAATACTCAAACAACTTCTAGATCATGAAGGAAGTATACTCCATTGGGAGAACCACTTGAGTCAGTCTTCAAGAAGCTAGTGGCAAACAAGGTAATCACAATTCCAGATTTTCCTCCATATGAACCAAAGGTTAAACCAAATTGGTGGAATGATGATGAATATTGTGAATTTCATAAGAGAAAGGGTCATAAGACAGGAAATTGTCATTGACTCAAGAACATCATACAAGATCTCATTGATAGGGGTGACATTGAGATTGAAGGGCACTCATCCAATCAAGAACATGAGATGTTTAAGGAACCATTCCCAAAATATGACAAAGGAAAAGCTAAAGCCACAGATGACCAAACCAACTATACCAGAGCATCTTATAACTATGATTCAACCATTAATCACATTTCGATGGACAATTACGTCTCTACCATTATCATCAAGGACAAAAACCCTGAGAATTCTACCCGGAGACCCAAGATTGTCCTAAGAGGTGTTGGATCTTCTTCCGAACCTACCTCTGAATGTCATGTTACAACCCGTCGAGGTAAATTCACTTTGCAAGGTGCTCTAGCCAAAAACACCACTTCTTCATCAACCAAGCCGGAGTACGACCTTGTAGAACAGTTAGGGAAGACACCCGCGCTCATCTCCATCCTGGAGCTCTTACGCATATCCCCCGCACATAAAGCTATTCTTGACAAAATCTTGAGAGATACTGCCATTCCTACTAATCTGAATGTGGACCAGTTTCAAGCCATGGTGGGATACCTTTCCATTCCACACTCTCTTACATTCATAGAAGTTGACGACACCTCTGTGAGCAAACCACATAACGCACCATTGCACACTAAAGCTTTCATACACAAACATCGAATAAAACAAGTCCTGATAGATGGAGGAGCTCGTCTAAACATTTGTACATTGAGCACAATTAAACAATTAGGATATTCTGATAAAGTTGTGAATTATACAAATAAAATCACCATCAAGGCATATGATGATGAAGAGCGTTCATCCAAAGGCATAGTCACATTGCCTCTCAGAGTTGGGCCAGTTACAAAGGATGTGGTTTGTCAAGTCCTAGACCTTAATCTCACTTACAACATATTGCTAGGGCATCCTTGGATTAATGAATTGAGGGCAGTCACATCTACATATCACCAATGCATTAAGTTTCCTCACAATGGAGTGGAGGTAACAGTTAATGGTGATCCTAATCCGTTCATATACTGCAATAACTTGAGATAAAAAACTAAGACCATCATTCCTAGTAATCGCGAAGCTGTTCCTTCTTCAGCATACATTGATCCTGAGTCATTACAACCTTCGACATCAAAACAAGGTGAGCTTAAAGGCAAATTTTAGGACAAGGGCATGGGGGAATACACTTTAAATCAGACCATGTACTTACAACAAGTCATGAGTTCGCCAAAAGAATATGGAAGACCACATCCTAACAAGAAAGTATCCATCATTATACTCAAATGGGACCCTACTACCTTTCAAAGATGGGGTGAGCTGGAAGAGGAAGACTTATACAAAATGCTTTACAAAGACCTTGAAGATGATACATGAGATCACATCAGTCTACCATGTGAGAAATATGGCAAAGGTTTCAAGATCCTACAAAAATTTGGGTATGATGGAAAAAGCCCTCTTGGGTTACGAAAGGAAGGCATCATTGAACCTTTACAACCTGAATTGACTTTCAAAAAGGAACGCTCAAAGGGACTTGGTTTCCTGACTCCCAAGGTCCACACTCAAAGGACAGAAGAAGCCTTACAAATCAAAGCTGCCAAGATTCAACAAGAGGATCACTATTCCACAAACTCCAATGAATGGGAATGGGGTTCAGACAAATCCTCCAGTGACTACAAGCTCATCGAGACATTCAGAGAGCCAGATGAACCCACAGAAGAAGAGGAATTTTATAAAAGATTCAAAGTTGGTCAAGAAACAACCCATGAGGATTCCACACAGTCCTTGTCTCAAGGTCCTAGGTTGAAATCACATAGGATGAGAACACCTGTCCCAGAATGTGCTACTATTGATGATAATTTGGATTCGTTCGCGATCAAAACTGATGAGGAGAGTGCCATCAATGACCTTGATAATTACCTTGATGTACCCGAATATAACTGCATCTTCCCTCTTAGCCCTGCTAACGTCGAAGACATTAAAGGCCTTCCCCTCATTCACCACCAACTCATTGATTGGGATCATGAAGGACCTGCACAGTTAGACACATTCCAAAATGATGAAGCTTTTATTGACTATCTTGGCATATGAGATGATCTTCCCCCTAGGGACCATAAAGCGGGATACACTATAGAACTCAATAGCGTGGCATATTTTGGTAAGGGTGTCAGACCTTCCAGTCGCAAAAATTTGAAAATAAGAACAAACCAAGGGTCTTATGGCGAAAACCACACTGTGGCACTGTCTGACCCCAAAAAAGTAAAAAGAAAGGACGTATCTGATGGCAAAAACCTCTCTGAGGCACCCGAAGATGGAAGGCTTGACATTCTCCCAGAATCATATGAGGAAAAGTCATCCATGTTGGTAGAGGAGACTATCAAAACAAATATTGGTACAGAAGAAGTTCCACACAACATATTCCTAGCCCAATCTTTAACGGAGTCAGAAAGGTCAAAATTCATAAGTTTCTTCAAAGAACGACAAATCAACTTTGCATGGTCATATGCTGATATGCCTGGATTGGATCCGGATTTGGTAATGCATCATTTGACAGTTAAACCGAGGGCAAAACCAGTGAAACAAAAATTAAGAAAGATGCATCCACAAGTGACATTATTGGTCAAAGCAAAACTTGAGAAATTACTAGATGTCGGATTCATACGCCCAATTGATTATCCTGAATGGATCTCCAACTTAGTGCCTGTCAGTAATCCAGATCGCAGCATCAGAATATGTACAGATTTCAGAGACATCAACAAAGCTTGTCCTAAGGATGACTTCCCATTACCAAATATTGACTTGATTGTCGATCTCACAGCAGGTCATGAAATGTTATCGTTGATGGATGGATTCTCTGGTTATAATCAAATAAAGATCGCGTCTAAGGATCAACACAAAACATCATTCACTTGTCCATGGGGAACTTTCTGTTGGAATGTCATGCCTTTTGGGCTAAAAAATGCAGGCACTACATATCAAAGAGCCATGATTACTATCTTTCACGATCTCATGCACGTAACTGTGGAAGATTATGTCGACGACCTCTTGGGAAAATCAATAGATAGAAATACACATTGGACATACTTTCAGTCGTCTTTGATTGGTTAGAAAAATACAAAGTAAGATTAAACCCCAAGAAATGTGTCTTTGGAGTAACCTCCGGGAAGCTCTTAGTATTCATTGTATCAAAAAAAGGAATTGAAGCTGATCCAGCAAAAGTCAAGGTCATCCTAGAGATGCAACCACCAAGAAATATCAATCAACTTCGGTCTTTCAAGGGAGACTCCACTCCATATGAAGATTCATAGCACAACTTGCAGATAAGTGTAATCCTTTTCAGCACCTGCTACATAAAAATATCAAATTCAAATGGGATGATAACTGTCAACAGGCTTTCCAGACACTCAAAGATTATCTTCTGAATCCGCCAGTTCTGATGCCACCAGTTCCAGATCAGCCTCTGTTACTATACATATCGGCTACTTCAACAGCACTAGGGGCACTCTTAAAACAACAGATTGTTGAGGGCAAAGAAAAAGTAGTATACTATATTAGTCACACATTGGTAGGATATGAGCTAAACTACACACCAATTGAGCATGCATGTCTTGCTGTGGTCTTTGCTTCGCAGAAATTATGACATTACATGCTCACTCATAAGACTGAGTTGGTTGCAAGAATCGATCCATTGAAATACCTTCTCAATAAAGCAACACTTACTGGGCAAATAGCCAAATGGGTAATGATCCTGAGTGAATTTGACATAGAGTATGTGGACAGAAAAGCAATAAAAGGACAAACCATCACATATCAATTAGCAGATGCCCCCATGATAGATGATGTTCCTCTAAGTTCAGAATTTCCAAATGAATCCATTTTAACAATGTCACATGCGAAGCCATGGCAACTGTACTTCGATGACTCATACACACAGCATGGGGCAGGAGCTGGTATCCTTTTTATAACTCCTCAAGGGGATTCTATACCAAAATCATACCGCTTATCATTTCCTTGCACTAATAATATAGCGGAATATGAGGCATTAACAACTGGATTACAGATTGCAGTTCAGTGGAAGATCTAGGAACTTCATGTTTTTGGGGATTCTCAACTTGTAATCCATCAAGCAACTGATGATTACCAAACAAAAGATGAAAAATTAATGCCTTACAAAAAAATGGTGAATGACCTAAAACAACATTTCACAAAGATAGACTTTGAGCAAATACCAAGAGAGCAAAATCGAGCCGCAGATGCCATGGCTACAATTGCTTCACTGATCCATCTACCTCTGAATGAGACCCGCTATGAGTTCTTGGTGGATAACCTTTTGGTTCCTTCATATGAAATCATTCCTACTGAGATGATATGTGTTGTTGGTCCTGAGTCCCAGTTATATGGTTCCATTTTCACATACCTTCGTGACAAGACCTTACCTCCTGATCTATCCAATAACCAATGTCGCACTTTCATTCGCCAATCTTCTCAATATGTCATTTTAGCTGATATCCTATACCGGCAAGGTCTAGATGGCACTCTTCTTAGATGTTTAGAAAGCGATGAAGCTCAGATTGCATTACGTGAAGTACATGAAGGGATATGTGGTCCACATGCTAGTGGTCCTACTTTATCCAAGAAATTCATCAGGACTGGATATTACTGGCCCAATATGGAAAAAGACTCATATCAGTTTGTCAAGAAATGTAAGCAATATCAAATTCATGGAGACTTCATACATGCACCAGTGCAAGAATTTCAACCAATTGTGTCTCCTTGGCCCTTTTGTCAGTGGGGACTCGATCTCATAGGCAAGATTCATCCTCCTTCCAATGGTCATAAATTCATTATTATTGCCATAGAGTATTTCACAAAATGGATTGAAGCCATGCCTCTTACACAAGTCACTGGAAAATAGATTGCTACATTCATCCTCAACTATATCATTTGCCGATATGGTATTCCTGTTTCCATTATCACTGATAATGGGCATCCCTTCAAAAATTAGGATATTCATGAACTCTGTGACCGCTTCCATATCTTCCATCGTTTCTCCATGCCATTTTACCCCCAAGGTAATGGTCAAGCTGAGGCGTCTAATAAGACAATCCTTAAAATCCTAAAAAAGATAGTCGACGACGCTGGCCGTAATTGGCATATTCAACTTAATCCTTCACTTTGGGCATACCGCACAAGTGTCCGCACACCTACAGGAGCTACACCCTATTCACTTGTCTACGGTGTTGAAGCCATCTTGCCTATTGAGGTCAAGCTACCCTCTTTACGAGTCTCTTTGAAAAACATTATCAGTGATGAAGACTATAGGGTCTCTCGCTTACAAGAACTTGAACTATTGGATGAACGAAGACAAACTGCTTTTAATCATCTCAAGGCTTATCAACAATGAATGAGTCACAGCTACAATCATAGAGTTAAGCCTCACATATTTGAAATAGGTGATCTAGTTCTTAGAGAAAACCCCAAAAATCAGCAAGACAGAGAGAAGAAGGGCAAGTTCGAACCAAATTGGCTTGGTCCTTATATCATTACAGCAGCATATGGATCTGGTGCATATCAGCTCTCAACTACAGAAGGTGAACCTTTGGAGGATCCTATCAACAACATGCACCTTCGTAGGTTCTATGCATAGCTCTTTGGAATATCCCAATTCAAAAAATACAAAAAAAATTTCAAAAATGCAAAAAAAATAAAAAATTGAAAAATAAAAAAAGTAAAGAGAAATAATTTCGTCTAACAGTGAAAACCACTTCGGTGGCACCTTGGGCAAGTACCATGGTGAAAAATGGGTCACCAACACCATGTGTAGAGACATTGCTCCTCCCTCCTTCAGGATTCACTTTCATCCTTTCACTTTGCACACACTCACGACCAATTCATCCATAATAAACTTACACATTCCCATCATGGCTGGTTATTGATCTACCCAAGATTGGTTCACCATTCATAATAACCTTCATTTTCACTCCCTTTCCATCCATAATAAATCAAATCCTATTTGTGGCTAAGGCAGATCCTACGTCTAGTGATGGGTGTGGAACTGAGAACATCACATGTTTTGAGAAGTACAGTTTCCTCCAGCTTCCTTCAGTCTATCCGCGCACAATTCACAATAAAGCAACATCTGCATCACAAATCCACAATAAAGTTTCATCTTCTCTGCAATAAAGTATCAGTTTCATGGATTCAGTCAGTTTCAGATGAGACACAGCAACAACAATGGGCTTCAACAAATCAAATCTTTCAGTAGACTCAGACAACATATGGTTCAATGATATCTATCCTTTCTGTGAAAGTAAACATTGTGACCACAATCAAATAAGACTTATACAAGTGACAAGAGACACTAAACTTGAGGACTTCAGTGGATGTTGGTGTCGAGTCTTGGTTTTCTTTTCATTTTATCTTTTGGTGACATGTCTTTTAGCTTTTCTAGGATGTCTCTGACTAGAGATTCTATCTTTAGGATGTCTTTGACTAGAAAGGCAAGGATGGGGTATCGTCACCTTGTTGTATTTGTTGTCTGTGGATTGTCTCTTAGTAATGCTATGACTTTTCCAAGGATATGAGGACACTATGAGTCTAATGTGAACTAGGGCATTCCTTGTTTGTGACTATCTTATCTCCATGTAAACAGGTACAATGACTTTCTGGGTCAAACATATGCCTCGATTGTCATAACCTATTTTGCCATAATAAAGCTCAATGATGGTAATGCACAAGAAGCTCTTTCACTTTCATATCTTTTGTCTTCCATCCCCCTTTCTTGATTGACTTCTATCGTCCTTCTCGAGTCCGTGTAGCCTGCTATCACATGACTGAGTATAATGACACACCAAAAACATTTGCATTTCATGTAGTTGCACATGCATTACCACATATAAACATTTCATACATACATATAAATATCACAATCGCATCACATCCTACACACAACACATATTAGCAATCTTACATTTTCATCATAGTCATTTGCATTATCATATTCATCTGCATTTCATACATTCACATTTGAATTGACATAACATATTAAAAACACAAAAGAACAAAAATATTGCATTTCCTTATGTACATATTTGCATCCATATCATAAGCATCACATAAGAACATCTCATCACATAGGTACACATGCATATAGCTACCGCAAAAGATGAATCATCTCATATATATAATCAAAAGTATCATGATACAATGATGTCAAAATCATATGGCTACAATCACCCGAAGGTGTCTACATCATCATACAAAAATGATACAATACTAATACATAGGGAGCCCTCTACGGCTATGATGAACTCCCTCCCTCGGAGCCACCTAGCCTCGATGGAATCTGAGCCCCCAAAGGACCCGCCCCAAGATCATCCCTCCTGTCCCCTCTATCTGGTGGTGGTGGAGGACCCATAACCCCACCGCTGGATGCCTATCGCCTTCGGCTCCCTCCTGTAGCTGTCGCTGTCCGCGATGGTCTATGGAAGCTCCTCACCCACTGATCAGCTAGTACGACACCATAATAGAGATCCCGCCAGTAGGCAATCTCCTCCCCTGCCCATAGGACATAGGCATATCTGGCCCCTATGTCCTCTGTCGCCTGCCTCCTAGCCCTCAGTGTTGTCTCAGCCTCTGTATAGCACTGAATGGCCTAGTCCCACTCTTGCTCAGTATCTCTGAGCTGCCTCCTGAGTCTATCCCTCTCCCTCTCCAGGTCTTGGATCTCATCTTCCTATCCCTAGCAAATCTCCCTCAGCTCAGTCAGCTCATCCTCCTTCGCCTCAGCCCCCTGTGGCTCTGCCTGTGGCTCCCCCTGTACGGGTGCTTGTCCTTGTCCTTGCACTTGTCTGGGACCCTGTGCTACTGGCACCTGTAGCGGTAATCCACCATGACCCCTCACCACTTGAGCCTATCTGTCCTCTCCACCCTCCCTCTACGGTGCCACCCTCCTCTCTCCAGCTGCCCCCCTCCTCCTCCGTCGACCTCTACCCCCATCATCTCCATCATCATCACCATCCTTACCACCATCTCCATCTAGTGGCTCTCCTGGATCTGTTAGGCGGGGGAATGGATTCTCAGACCAATATGTTGTGTACTCTGCATCCATGTCGACATCCTCGATCTCTGGCCATATATCCCAGGGTAGGAGCATCATCTCCACTAGCTGTGTAACAACCTGATCATATGATAGCAATGGCCCAAACTGCACCTGATCCTTGACTGTTCGTGCATACATGCTTGAACCCCGTGGCATCCGCTGGCTCTTGCCAAACTGCCTGCCCACCCTATCAACCAGTTGCCTCTCCAGTACATAGGGCATCCGCCCAATCAGATACCTACTCTAGAAGGTGTAGGGTAGCTCTATTGCATCATCCTCCCACTGCTCGCATCCTAGGTATGACCTCCATATAACTGTATCAATATCATCAATAGCTCGCCGCTAGTACTCCAACCTGCCAACTGTGGCTGCGAGGTGATCATATCATACAAATGTATGAAACTGCATCCGTGACCTCTACCCCTGAAGTGTATCGGTCGCATCATTGGTAGATGCTCATAAGCCCACACCTGTAACAATGTGACCCCGCAGCCCAATCCCACTGATCCATGGTATACAAACTGATGTAGCTCGTAATATAGGTGCGCTAGCACACATGGTCCCCAAGCATATCTGGTGTGCTGTGTCACCAGTGTCTCCAATATGCTCCCCTAGCCCACAGCCAACCCTCGTGTCACTCTATCCGAACACAAGAACCCACTGATCTCTCCTCCTATCACTGCCGGTAGTGCCAATCCTGTCTGTGTCATGGTATCCCATGCCACATGCCCTGTCCTCATCTCCAGTTTGGGGTCCCAGAACACCTGTCTTAGGGCCTCTCTGTCTCCATCTCGATCGTAGGGAATCAGCTCCCCATCGATCGGTATCCTCAAAATCCTGTATACATCCTCCAAGGTGACTGTCATCTCACCCATCGACAAATGGAACGTGAACGTCTCTGAGTGCCACCTCTCAGCTAATGCAGTCAGCAGTCCCATGTTCACCCGAAACTTGGGCACATATAAAATATGTCTCAAACCCATAGCCTCAATAGCAGCTCTTTCCTCGAATGTCGACTTAGGTCGCAACCTCTGAGTCGATGGGAATCTCTCCCGTGACTCCAACATAGGCAAATACTCCTGCAGTCAAGCAAATCAATCATGTCAGTCATAGTGGCATTCACTGTTCATCACAAAATGCTACTTTTTAATCTAAGTACATATGGTATTCTATCCTAGTGACACTCACTGTTCATCACAAAGTGTTGCTTCTATCCTAGTGGTACTCCCTGTTCATCACAAAGTACTACGTGTTTTGCACTCCCTGTTCATCATAAAGTGCTGCTCACATTTGCACTCACTGTTCATCACAAAGTGCTACTCATATTTTAGTACTCCCTATTCATCACAAAGTACTATGTCTTGGTACTCACTATTCATCACAAAGTGCCTTGATCTATCCTATCCTAGGGCCTCTACTTGAGTGAATCCTCTTGAGTAGTTTCCTAATTAGCAACGTATGTTCTATCACAGAATTGTCAATCCTAGCCCTATTTGCTATCCTAGTCTTCCCTAGAGGACCTGCTTGAGTGTATCCTCTCAGCAACTTATCCAATCGACAGCGTATTTTCATCATAGAACTGCTGATTTGACCTTGAAGACATAAACGTGCTTTCTGACATAAACGCGCCTGTTTTACACAGATGCGCCTGAAACACACAAACGTGCCTATGCTCTACATAGACACGCCCGGATGACACAAACGTGCCTACCTATCACAGACGCGCCTGCACAGTGCAGACACGGCCGCATTCTGCACAAACACATTTTCCAGCACATACGCGCCTGGCACCAATGCAGATGCGCTTGGATGTTTTTGACATTTTTTTGGACCCTATCCTAAAGCACATTTATTACCCTATCTAGCATGCATTAATGACAACAATAAATGTGACAAAGTACGAGGAGGTTTTGTGGTACTTACCGGCTCTCCTGCCTCTGCTGGCCTCTGGAATCGGTGAACACGATCGAATCTATAAACAAAAGCCATTGTTGTTGACTACTACTGCTCTATTTCGCTCTGCACTCTACTCTCATGGATGTGTGGATAACAATGAGAATGTATTTTCCCTAGTGGTCTATCTTATAGACTACCCTAGCCCTAGCCCTCGTCTCCCGAGTCAGTCTTCATTATCCCGTGACTCTGTCACTTTATCTGGTCAATCCATTCTATCCCGTCTTTTTTTTATCGAGAGATTGTCTGCGATCTTTTTAGATATTTTTTCATCCAATCTCTCGAGGGGGCATATCATTCCCATCTTGGGGCAACTTTGTATCAGTTCATCTTATCTTCTTTGAAACAACGCGACAAGCCGCATTGTCTCAAAGAGGGGCAAAATGTAGACACCCAAAATTGTCCAGTCTAATTAAATAAATATTTTATTTATTTAATTATCTAAGCTTAATTCTTCTATTAATTAAATAAATCTTTATTTATTTAATTAATTCATTTATCCTCTTCTAGCCTTATTTCTCATTTAAATAAATATATTTATTTATTTAAATTATCCTTTTCCTAAATTAAATAAATATCCTATTTATTTAATTGATCCCACTTCTTCTATTAATTAAATAAGTCTTTATTTATTTAATTAATTCATTAACCTTTTCTACCCATGACACATGTTATTCATCTCTTAATTCATACACTACCTACCCCTTTCATTATTTTATTATTTCTTTTACCTACCCTCTAATCATAGCCGACCTCTTTTTACACCTCTCAATCTTATCCCTCCATTTCATATTGTGTCTTCTATATAAGGAGATGCTTCCTTCATTATCAAACCCTGGCTAACCACTTGATAATTGACTATTTGGCATATTGTGATCCTACTTGCAACCACATTCCGTTCTTTGTTGAGCTCTTGTGCACATAAAATCTGAGAGCAAATATATCAAGCAAGATCAATGGAGATAGGAAGAATGGAGATCCAAACCCTATTGGACATGTGATGGTATAATCTTTGTGATTTCATTTGATTTGCATTGTCTTAAGTAATCTTCATATGTTATGGTGGATCTTTGTTGTTGTTAGGCTAGGGTTTTGTGGTTGAATCTATTTAGCCTTTCAATATCGTTATTATTGTTATCCATTTTCACCATATACAAGTACAAAGAATGCTCAAGAGATAGGGAGGATGCATTTAATATGGGCGGCCAATCTAAGAACACTTTCAGAATAGAGGAGAGGTTATGAGATTTGACAAGGAGAGTTTAGACAGCTAAGATGATAGAGATAGATAAGTGGATGCTGATCAAAAAAAATATAGGGGTAATTTTAGATTAGTTGTTGTTGCTAATTGAGAGAACATCGAGTTGAAACGGTGCATTCAACTGGGTAAGAGAAAAAAAAAGTATATAGAGAGTACAGAGAAGGAGAGAAGACTTTAATTAGAGGGATTGAAGACTACAACAAGAAGAAGACCAATTTGTAGAGACAGGAAGGTAGAGTTGAAGCATCAATGAGATATTATTTCAGAGCAGCAGTAAAGTGTTACAAAACTAATTTGTAAAAATATTTTTCATTGTAACAAATTGTTTATTGATTCTTTGTAATTCTCTAAGTGGGTGCTCAAAGTAGGGGTAGGTTCTCCTTTGGGTAGGTGCCCATAAACTTAAAGGGTTTGTTCTCCTTGGGTTGGTGCCCATAAAATTCAAGGGTTGGTTCTCCTTGGGTTAGTGCCCAAAAGTATTGTAATCAGACATTTCATTGTGAGGCTTGATTGGAGCAGTAGACTCCAACAACTATTCTCACCAAGGTTTTTTCCATATTGGGTTTTCCTCATAAATCTTTTTTGTTATGTGATTTTTTCTGTATGTGTGCATGCTCTTAATCTATTTGTACTATCATTTGTGTTTGCACTGTTGGATTTGAAATTCAAGAATATCACCGATTCACCCCTCCCCCTCTCAGGGATCACTTGTGTTCTTCAATTGGTACCAGATCTAGGTTCCTAGTTAGATAAGCTTTATCTATCTTGGGTAGATTCTAGTTAGTGGACACAACATGGCTAGGAATGAATCCTCCTCTGTTAAAGAACCTATGTTTGATGGCACAAACTATGCCTTCTGGAGTAGAAGAATGGAAACTTACTTATCCTCCTTAGACTTTGATGTCTAGATGTCAGTAAAAAATAAGTATACCATTCCTCAAGTACCCCTTATAGACCCTGATGCTAAAAGGGAATATGAGTACAATGCTAAAGCTAAGAATGAAATCTTAAGTGGTATATCTAATATAGAATTTGTCAAGGTCATGCACTACACTTCTACCAGAGAAACATGGGATAAGTTGCAGAGAATATATGAAGGAGATATTAAAATTAAGGAAGCTAAACTGAAAAATCTCAAAGCTCAATTTGAAGGTCTGGAAATGAAAGAGGAAGAGAAGATTGTAGATTATCTGCAAAGAGTGGATGAAATTGTGAAATCTATAAGAGAACTTCAAGAATATGTCTCAAATGAAGTAGTTATCAAGAAGGTTTTGAGATCATTAACAATAAAGTATGATACAAAAGTCTCAGCTATTGAAGAAGATAAAGACAAAGACTCTCTCTATGGATGAACTATTTGGGTCATTATCAGGTTATGAGATGAGAACCATGAGTGTTGAACCATCTAAGAGAGAAGTTTCCTTTACCTCTAAGAAGAAAGGAAAAGAGGTTGCCAGTTGTGCAGATGATGAAGAATTGAGAAGCTAACTTTGTAAGAAACTTGAACAAAGGATTAGGTAAGTACAGAGGAAATCTACCTTTTAAATGTTTTGATTGTGGTAAAATAGGAAAATTTTCAGCTAAGTGTCCTTATAAGAAGAAGGGTGATATTGATGTGGAAAGTGTCAAGAGTAAAGGTCAAAGGTTTTATAAACCAAGGAGAAGAAACTTTCAAAAGAATAAAATTATTTACTATATTGATAGAGATGTCTCTGATGATGAAAATGAGTCAGTTGAGGAATGCAACATGAAGATGAAAACCAAGCAAATCTCTTCATGGCTCAAGAGGTCCTTAATGAGGAGCAAAGTGGTACTCAACCTGAAAAATATAAATGATAATGAGGTAGAGGATGCAAATGTTGTGGTTGACCTTGAAGGAGATTTTGTTTGTGCTCTTGAAGGGCTAGACAAGGTAAGAAAAGAATTTAAGAAATACAAGAAATCAGTCATAAAAGAACATGATCTTTTGAACAAAAATATTGAAGAATCATAAGTGAATATTGTTGATTTAACTACACAAATGGAAGAAGCCAAAAGAATGTATGAAGTGACTAAATCAAATTTGGAAGCTAAGGAGAAGGAGTGTCAAAAGTTGTAACAAGAAATTATGAATCTCAGAAATGATCTTAAGAAGTGCAAAAAAGATCTCAGTATAAGAACTAAGTATGAGAGCAACACAAATGCATTGGATATGGTGTGGAACAAGCAGAAGCATTCCAAGGATACTAGAGGTGTTGAATATGATGTTGGTCAATGTTCTATAAGTGAGGACTCATAAAACAAATAAATACTCTTTACCTCTTTAGGTGAAAATGGTAAAGGACAAACTTTCATTGTCATCAAGCCAATTGAGAAGAAAACTTATGTTGCTTCTACAAAGAGAAAACATGTTGATCCAAAAGGAAAAGCTAAAATGGATGATAGTGGCTTCATAAGGTCAAGGACACAAGAAAGAGCTCAAGAAGACCAAGTTATACTACTCCAAGAAGATAAATGAGAAAAAAATTCAACAATGACTAGTATGTACCTCAATTTCATAGCTACTATTACAAATGTAATGCTTATGGCCATATAATTGCATAATGTAGGCTTATGCATAGGTCCACACCTAGTTATGAAAATAGAAATCCCTTTGTTTTCCTTCGAGATGTCAATGTCATGTGCTATCATTGTAATGGCGTTGGTCACAAAAGTCATGAATGCAGAAGAAATAGGTTTCAGTCATATAGCAGTCCTCCCATTTGGTCCTTCAATAGAAATGTAAAATGTTATTATTGTCAAAATGCTAGTCATATTGCCAAACATTGAAAATTAAGAACTATCAAATGTAAAAAGATAGTTGCAGAAGAAGCAAAAGCTACATCAAATCAGATTAATATCACAGAGAACAAAAAAGAACATAAACAAATATGGGTAGAAAAGAAGAATGATCAAAAGGAATCAAGTCTAATAGTTCAAACAACCCTGCAGGCTGAAAGGAAAAATCTTTGGGTTCTTAATAGTGGTTGTTTCAATCACATGACTGGAGATAAGAATAAATTCACTAAGTTTGAGGATTGGAATGGAGGCTCGATGAGGTTTGGAGACAATTCTTCCATTAAGATAAAAGGTAAAGGTACATTAAACGTAAATGGTAAACTAAAAGGTCACAATGTGTATTATGTGGAAGGACTAAAACATAACCTACTAAGTGTGAGCCAAATGTGTGATAGAGGATATAAGTTTACTTTTGACTCAAAAGGCTGTGAAATCAAAAAAGAGAGCAATGGCCAATTAGTTGTAGAGGGAAAAAAAATAGATGGAAATGTATATAATTTAAAGGAATGTTTTTAATCTCAGTGTATGATGGGTCAAGTTGATGAGAGTTGGTTGTGGCATAGAAGGTTAGGTCACATAAATTTTGACAACCTTGTCAAGGTGAGAAAGAAAGGTTATGTAAGACACATACCTCAAATTATTAAGCCAGCCAACACCTTTTGTGATGAATGTCAGAGAGGAAAGCAAACCAAGGTGAGTTTCAAAACAAATGAGTACTCAACAACAAGACCTTTACAACTTGTGTATACTGACATGTGTGATCCAATTAGAACAAGAGCTCTCAATGGTGAGAAATACTTTATGTTGCTCATAGATGATTTATAAAGGATGACATGGGTCACCTTCTTGCAAGACAAGTCACAAGCCTTTGGAATATTCAAGATTTTCAGAAAAGTGGTTGAAAAGGAAAGTGGTTATAAACTGAAATGTCTCAGATCAAACCGAGGAGGAGAAATCACATCAAATGAATATGAGGACTATTGTGAAAGACATGGAATTAAAAGGCAATATTCAGCTCCTAGGACACCCCAATGAAATGGTGTTGTGGAGAGGAAGAATGGGACTATCAAGGAGATGGCTAGAACCATACTAAATGAATAAATTTTGCCTTATGTATATTGGAAGGAGGCAATCCACACTATAGTATATACACTAAATAGAGTGCAACTAAGAGTTAATAAAAAATGACTCCCTATGAATTTTGGTATGACAAGAAGCCCTCAGTAAAAAATTTCAAAGTGTTTAGTAGTAAGTGTTTCATCAGAAGAGATGAGGATAGTTTGGGTAGCCTTGAGTCAAGATGTGATGAAAGTATCTTCTTGGGATACTCAAATCGCAACAAGAGGTTGAAGAAAGTGGTTGAAAGTGTACATGTGAAAGTGGATGATGATCTACATAAAGGAAAGCAAAATACGGTAAATCAGGTTGAAGAACCTTATGTTGAAGATGAAGATCAATCTGAAAGTGAAGAAGAAGTACCAAATAAGGCTCCAAATAGATATACATTTAAAAGAACCATCCCAAGGATCAAATTATTGGCAACAAGAATGAGGGTGTGTAAACTAGAAGAAGACACACAAGGAACAATGAGCAAGTTAATTTATCCCTCATGACTTAAATGGAACCAAATAATTACGGTGAAGCCAGAAAGAGTGAGAAGTGGATGAAGGCCATGGAGGAAGATTTATAGAAAATTGAAAAGAACAAGACTTGGGAATTAGTTGCTAGACTTGCTGATAAAAATGTCATTGGGACTAAATGGGTCGATAGGAATAAGATGAGTGAAGAAGACAAAGTGATAAGAAACAAAGAAAAATTAGTGTGCAAGGGATATCCTCAAGTTCAAGGGATATTCACTTTGAGTAGACTTTTGCACTAGTTGCAAGACTTGAAGCAATTAGAATGTTTCTAGCCTTTTCAGCATACAAGGGATATAAAGTATACCAAATAGATGTTAAATATGGATTCATTAATGGAAACCTAGAAGAAGAGGTATACATAGAGCAACCCAAAGGATTTCAGCTACATGAGAATGAAAACTTTATTTGTAGGTTGAGAAAATATTTGTATGGTCTAAACCAGGCACCAAGAGCATGGTATTCCAAGTTGGGAAAGTATCAACATCAACAAGGTTTCAAAAAGAGGTCTGTTGATAGCAACCTGTACATCAAAACTAATACCAATCTTATGATCATAGTGGTTGTATATGTAGATGATATTATCTTTGCAGGAAATAAAGATGCCCTAGGCAAAGAGTTTGTTGATAAAATACCGTCTGAATCTAAAATGTCATTGCTAGGAGAGTTGTCATATTTTCTTGGTTTGCAAATATCACAACTGTAAAAAGGTATATTTATATTTCTGTATATGGTGAAAATGGATAACAATAATAACAATATTGAACGGCTAAATAGATTCAACCACAAAACCCTAGCCTAACAACAACAAAGATCCACCATAACATATGAAGATTACCTAAGACAATGCAAATCAAATGAAATCACAAAGATTATACCATCACATGTCCAATAGGGTTTGGATCTCCATTCTTCCTATCTCCATTGATCTTGCTTGATATATTTTCTCTCAGATTTTATGTGCACAAGAGCTCAACAAAGAACAAAATGTGGTTGCAAGTAGGATCATAGTGTAATCAATTGCATAAAAGATGATTCATTAGGGTTTGATAATGAAGGAAGCATCTCCTTATATAGAAGATTTAATATGAAATGGAGGGATAAGCTTGAGAGGTGTAAAAGGAGGTCGGCTATGATTAGAGGGTAGGTAAAAGAAATAATGAAATAATGAAAGGGGTAGGTAGTGTATGAATTAAGAGATGAATGACATGTGTCATGGGTAAAAAAGGCTAATGAATTAATTAAATAAATAAATATTTATTTAATTAATAGAAGTGGGATTAATTAAATAAATAAGATATTTATTTAATTTAGGAAAAGGATAATTTAAATAAATAAATGTATTTATTTAAATGAGAAATAAGGCTAGAAGAGGATAAATGAATTAATTAAATAAATAAAGATTTATTTAATTAATAGAAGAATTAAGCTTAGATAATTAAATAAATAAAATATTTATTTAATTAGACTGGACA
Source organism: Cryptomeria japonica (assembly GCF_030272615.1). Taxonomy (NCBI): domain Eukaryota; kingdom Viridiplantae; phylum Streptophyta; class Pinopsida; order Cupressales; family Cupressaceae; genus Cryptomeria; species Cryptomeria japonica. The sequence goes on from NC_081411.1 coordinate 280,486,219, forward strand.
ATTTTGGGTGTCTACAATTTCAAATCAAGTATGCCAAAGATATGTTAAATAAATTTCAAATGGAGGACAACAAGCTAGTTAGCACCCCCATGGTTACTGGTTGCAAACTAAGTAAGAATGATGAGTCACCCAATGTAGATCAAACTTTGTATAGATCCATGATTGGAAGTTTATTTTATCTAACAACCTCTAGATTAGATATAGCTCAAGCAGTGTGCATGGTTGCAAGGTTTCAAGAAAACCCAAAATAATCGCATGTCAATGTAGTGAGGAGAATCTTCAAGTGTCTACAGGGCACTCTTGACAATGGCCTATGGTATCCAAATAACAGAGACTTTACTTTACAATCCTACACTGATGTTGATTGGCCAGGATGTGTAGATGATAGGGAAGAGCACCAGTGGTGGATCTTTCTTCCTTGGAGACTAGTTAGTCTCGTGGCATAGTAAGAAGCAAGAATCAATTTCATTATCAATTGTTAAAGCTGAGTATATTGCAATTGCCACATATTGTTCTCAAGTCCTATGGATGAAGAAAACACTAAAAGATATTCAGGTAGACTTTGCAGACCCCATATCTATTATGTGTGACAGCTCAAGTGCCATAAATATTTCCAAGATTCCAGTCATGCACTCAAGGAGCAAGCACATAGCCATTAAATGTCATTTCCTAAGAGAGAAGGTAGTTGAAAAGGAAGTCAAAGTGGCATATGTATGCATAGGAGACCAAGTGGCAGATATCTTCACCAAGCCTTTACCCAAGGACACATTTGAATACCGAAGACTCAAATTGGGCATTGTCCCACCTTCCTTCAACACTTAAGGGGAAGCATATTGTCTTACACTTTTTATCCATGAATCTCATGCTTGTTTTCAAGGGGAGATCTGAAATTTTTATAAGTAGTATTGGCATTGCTTTTTATATTATAATAATGGTTCATATAGTAGATTGGTTGTAGATGCATTACAGGCATGTGTTTCCAGCAAATGAGCACAGGGTGAGACAGAGCCTAGTAAATACAGAGTATCTTCAGTTACATAATGTAGGCTTTGTACAGATGTGTAGACCCCCTTGTCACTGTTGTCAAAGAGGGAGAAATGGTTTGAGTGTGTTGACATCAATGCCAAAGGGGGAGATTGTTAGCAAATGTTGTCATTGATTTCAACTAGGATTGTAGATGTGCAGAGATTGTATTCATGTGATACAGAGGTGTACACAATGTGGTTTCATGTTCTACATGTATTCTGCAGCGTCTTTGATCCATCGCCTTTGATGTGTGCAAGTTGTAGATTGGAAAAATGTTGAAAATCCTTTTTTTCTGCAGTTTTCGGCATGACAGGGTAATTCTCTTAGCAAAATGGTTTCATTTCAAGGTAACTTGCACTATCGGAAAGATCCTTTTCTTGTCTTATTAGACAATTATTTTATTAGCGACAACGGTTAATGCTGAGAGCTTTTTCACCATTTCACGGTCAACATTTTATGTTCGCCTAACTCTTGTGTGAAACTATGAAATGCTATAATTCCTATTGGGCCCACTCGCCTCATGCATTCACAAGTATCCACATTTCGGTAGTAGTCTAGTGTGCTTAGGTGGTGATGTGTCATGTGGGGCCCCATTCCTCCTTTGCACTCTATAGGTATTCAGATGGTGACCGATCATTGGTCCACTTGGTCCACCTTGGCACTGATGTGTTCTGGTGGGGCACGTTGGCATTTCAGTGTAAGGAATTCTTTCACCATTGGGTATGTGCACAAATATGGTGGTCAGAAAAGTGGACACCACCCAAGAAAACATGAAAAAACAAGCAGCACATATGCAGTTATAAAATTTGAAATCACCCCATATGTGCTTAGGTATGTTGTTATGTGCTGCTTTTAGGAAAGTGAGCGCATACATGCTCATAATCCCTAAAGAATTGTGTACACGGTACCTGTCAAAAAAAAAGTTTTTAAAAAAAAATTGGGTCTTATTTTGTCATGACCACGGCGTTTTTTTCCCCATTTCCTCCACGAAACCGCAAATAGGGTGCCTCATTTCTCCTCCAGACACTATGGATCAAGGTTAGTTTTTCTTAATTTTTGTCTTTCTTTCCTGTTTATTCAATTTGTTTTACGTTTTGAATTTAATTTCATTAATTTTGATTAGGTTTTGTTATTTTTTGTTTCAAAAACCAAATTCTTATAATCAACAGCAAGAACAACAAAATGCACCTCCTGAAAACCCACAAGATACACCCCCAATTCCTCCTTTTGACCGCACACTTGAAACACGAGCAATTAATTAATCAATTAGGGCAAAACACGTCTAAAATAAATAGATTGATTAATAAATTGAAAACATCTAAACTTGAGCATCATAAATCCCTTTCCACTAGCTTAGAAACATTATCTAGTGGTGCCATTGTTATTTCCACACAAATTACAAAATGGGGAAACTTTAGGGATAGGTGTCGTCAATACTATGCTAATGGGTTATCATACGAGGGAGTGAAAAACAAAAATATTAGTAAACAACAAATATCTTCCCTTTTTGTTGATCCTAAAACTAGTGAGTCGTTACCTCTTAATGCAAAGAGGTTTCCCATACATTGGTGTACCGATGTGCAGATAAAGAGTCTTTTTTGGCAGAGGTGGTGGATGGTCTTTGATGATCCACCTTGTAATAATTATGAGGTGCCATTGTATTTTTTGAGAAAATTATACTTTGAGTTTGTGCTCAATGTGCATCCAAACTATTTTGACATGAGAGAGTTCCATGGTAGAGGTGGCGGCTCTGCCCAAGATAGACTTGGAGCCCATAGGCGAGTAGCCCTAGAGAGTCGCCACCCCCTAGCACCCAAACCCAAGGTGCATCAGGTTGTCCCAATAGAGTTGAAAGAGTCAATGGAGCTATAGACTCTTCAGGTAGCCACAACATTGACTGGTGCCATCATCCAGCATGGGACGTCATTAGCACACCCTATTGTACTAGATGATGAGTCATTAGTTGCTCCAGGTGGCGACAGAGATCCCATTGAGCAAATATGTGTCAGTTGCTCATGGATATGCTCAGGGATGAATGATGTGGCCACTGCAGATGGATCCACATCTCATTCATGCACGACTTGCGGGAGTAGATGTCAGACCCGCATGACTGAGGATTTGGCACTGACAGGTGAGTTGATGGACATGGTGTTTTCCCATCAGTGACAGACACAAGTGTGTTGATTTGAATTCATAGTATTTTATTATCAGTCACTTTAAATTTGTAAATAAATAAATAAATTTTCATTTATACATCAATTTAAATTGAGACAAATAATATTCATTTCAGGATGCAGCAACAATATCCCATACTCCTCCCGCAGTTACTACAGCTGCAACTTCGATGCCTGAGGTATAAATTTTGTAACATGTTAAAATAGAGTGGTACACTTTGAATTCAAAAAAATTACAATATATAGTAACTATCTTTAATGCTTGGTCCAATTTTTGGTTTGTAGGTGTTGACAGGGGACCAAATGTCCCAGATTGATGACATCACACTCTCAACGATTAATTTTGGCCTACAAGGCTATACGGTATCATATTTTGTACAACCTTTTTTATGTATTGTTTTGATGGAATATGCAAGTCATTTCATTTTAGATTTTTTAAATTATGTTTAATATATTATTTGTACTAATATCTCATGTTAATTTTTTTTTTAAGGTACCCCCTTCGCGTCTAGGCCTCGTCCTAAGAAAAAGAATTCCTCGAAGATGCCAAAACGTAGGAAGAAGGTAATTGAACACATTTTTAGTTTTACAATTGTTTGAAAATGTTGAAATCAAGTCTTAGTTGGGGTTTGTAGATTGGTTAGTGTTTTTTGTCTATTTTACATGTACAATGGCCATTGAGCTATGTGGATTTGTTGAATGCACCTGATTCGCCCGTGGATCAAGAGAGGGCGGAGGTATGTATCTCTACTTTATTTTATTGATTTCATGATTACATGCACGTGTACATGTGAACTTGTGATAAATTATAATCTTATATTTTTTTCTTACAAGAAATATCCATAGTTGCTTTATCAATGGCAAGCCCTCCTCCGTGCACTAGAGAAGCATCTCAGGATCCGGTACACTTTTGTTTGATATATTACATTAATTATTTTTAACCTAAAATAATTATCATTATATTAATTATATTTAATCTTTGATCATTTTTTGTACAAGTAATAGCGACAGTTTCTCCATCGATGGTGAGCCATCCTCGATCCATTGGAGAAGCATCTCAGGCACCGGTATGTCATTGTTATCTATATTATAGCTTTTAAGTGTTTTTGATGTATTTATATTAGTACATTGTATTAATTGTATATATAATCTACAATAGACCCCTTCGTGGTTTGGCCATAATGTGGATCCTTTTAAGTTTGTCTTCAAGAAAACTCCTAAGAGTGAGAAGGAGAGGAGAGCGAAGACATTAGCTCCGAGATCAGCCGATGAGGTAATCTACATTTCAATTGCAAAGGAATTATAGTTAAGTGCATAGTTACGTTGTTAATTGTGAACTATTTTATACAAAAGAATTCTAATTTGCCTTTTGAATTGTGGTTTTGTAGCCATCTACAGAGCCGCGTACTGCATTGAAGAGGATCGATTTTGATGATCCACCACAAGTTTAGGATCATATAGTGTCACTTGTGGTCATAGAATGACCAATACATGTACATATATTCTACATTTTTATTGTATATTGATTTGGGCACGACATATGCTACATTTTTGTAATACTTGTATTGACTTGGCAGACATGCCTTTTTTATATGTATACAAATGTTGATATTTGATCCAATAAATGTGTACTGAGTTCATTAATGTGCATTCATTGTATTTTGTGGTTGTCCTTTTATAAAGTTAATTGATCATTTTCCTATGTAATCAACAATATGAATATAAACAACAAAAATCTATGATATAAAACACTGCAATCATGGAATATGATTTGATAAAATTTCTAAAATGTCGAATTAACCCTACAAAACCCCTTGTATTCAATTCGTTATTGCATATTCATTGTCTTTGGTGGCTACCCTTTTATAAATTTAAATGAATATCCTATGTAATAAACAATATGAATATAAACAACAAAAATCGACAATATGAATATAAACAACAATATGTGTGTGGTGCGAAAGCACCCTCACGCTCGCAATGGTCAAATTTTGGTTCTCGTGTGTGCAAACCAACATCATGAGAATGTCTAGATTGTCATTTTTACACTAGGCATGCTCCTCTCATGCATCCCAAAGCACCGGAACGTCGAGAGTCATACCGTACCGATGCGATCTCTCAAGTGCCCTGAGTCCAAAAAATTGTCAAATTTTGACGAAATATTTCTTCCAATCCAAGACATGTATAATCGATCTGTTTGAACCTATGGGGTCATGTGAGGCTCGTCTACAATTTTCTATCTTAGGTTTTGATGACTCGAAGCCATTTTCAATTGGTAGCATTTTGTCACCTGTTGCAAAAATTATCAGTTGCATGCAATGCAAAGTTGCAGGATAGGCTAGAATTGATTCGGGTTCATCATGTACACAAACAAAAATAATGAGCACACCCAAGTGAGCACATTTATGCTATAAATTCTCCTCTCATGCATCCCAAAGCATTGGAACATCAAGAGTCATACCCTACCGACACGATCTCTTAAGTGCCATGAGTCCAAAAAATTATCAAACTTTGATGAATTGTTTCTTCCAATTCAGGACACATATGATCAATTCATTTGAACTTGTGGAGTTGTGTGAGACTCATCTACAATGGCCTATCTTAGTTTTTGATGAATCGAAGCCATTTTCAATTGGTAGCATTTTTCGTCTACTGCAAAAACCGTCAGTTGCATGCAATGCAAAGTTGCAGGACAAGATAGAATTGATTTGGTTCGTCGTGTGCACAAACCGACATCACGAGCATGTATGGGTCAACATTTTTATTCTAGGAAGTCTCCTCTTGTGCATCCTAAAGTGTCGAAACATCGAGAGTCATACCCTACCGACGCAATCTCTCAAGTGCCCTGATTCCAAAATATTGTCAAAATTTGACGGATTATTTTTTCCAATCCATGACACATATGATCAATCTGTTTGAACCTGTGGGGTTGTGTGAGGCTCCTCTACAATGGAATATCTCATTTTTTGATGACTCGGAGCCATTTTCAATTGGTAGCATTTTTTGTCTACTGCAAAAATCATTGGTTGCATGCAATGCAAAGTTGCAGGATAGGCTAGAATTGATTTGGTTCATCGTGTGCACAAACCGATGTCACAAGCATGTCTGAGTGGGTAGGTTTATGCTAGGAATTCTCCTCTCATGCATCCCAAAGTGTCGTAACATCGAGAGTCATAACCTACCGATGTGATGCACAAGTTGCTTGACAACTTTTTTAACAATTTTTTTTGGCAATAATGACAATTTTTGCTCAAATTGTATCTAGACTCAATCTATGACTCCTATGATCCGATAATGACTCAAATAATTCTCCATGATTATACAAGAATCAAGAATGCTCATGATTGACCTTATCACATCACATAAACTCAAAACATAGTCACAAAACATAGACACAAAATAAGTCAAAACATTGTCACATATTATTCAAAAATTTGTCTCTAAATATGTTCAAATCGGCTCTTAGCTATTTGAATATACAAAAAAATATCTTACAAATCATCTCATGGAATTTTATACAAAATTTGGCATTACAATATGTGCGATTCAGCTCATTGCCATTTTAATATACAAAATTTGGCATCTACATATGTACAAATCAACTCATTGCCATTTAAATATACAAAATTATGCCCCTAAACATGTAAAAATCAACTCATGGGCATTTATATATACAAAAAATGAATATAGAACAATTCGTCAATGATATATACAAAAATTTTAAAATCATTCTACTCTGAACCATAGAATCAATCAAGTGAGCCTTCAGGATTGGCTTAAACCCGTATTATGTCAAGTATTGCCTCATGGTCAGATTCACAAATTTTCCATAAAATCTTTTTATGAGGTCTACCACGATACTTCATCAAATGAATATTTGATGCAACAACAAGGTTAGAAAAATGAAGAATATGTCTGTGTGTTTTAAAGTCCTCGAACAACCAAACATCAGAATTCTTGATAGGGTATCTCCTAAGCCATGTTCCTATCACGACAACAGACCCTATTGGGTGCTCAATACCCTCTCTGTCAATGATTGTGGTTGTCAATTTTATTTTAGGTTAAACACAACGATACAAATAATAATCCATTCCTTATTCATTGTTCTCTTTTGCAACAACTACAGACACATGACCTGCATTTTATAAAGTGATAATTAATACCAAAAATAAAGTATGTTGTACAACAAAATGAACCAAAAAGAATACTTGCAAAAAAATTAACTCAAAAAATCACCTGAATCCACTAGGTCGGATACATGGTCAAAATCCATTGATGTCTCCATCTGGCTCAATTGTAGTGCTTTGGGAATTTGATATGCATCAATGGGAACCAACAGTCTACAAGACCATTTGTCAACCCACTCTTTGTGATTCACATTCTTCCCATAAACAATACATGCTTGAAGAGAAAAAACATATCATCTATCTTGTATAAATTACTAGTGAACTTACATTTGAACTCATAAATGAGTGCATGTTACTCGATCTTGTAACTGTACAATAATCTAGATAGTTTTCAATGTTAGATTCAGTGATCAACCAAAAATATATATGAACCATTGATGTACCTAGATTACCTGGACCCATCATAGACTTACACCATCGCACAATTGTTTCTGCATCTATCAACTCAGCACCATCTTTGTACTTTAATTCTTCTCTAGCTAGGCATCTTTTTACACATGCTCCTGCACCATCGTGCTCTCCCTTACCATGTCCAGCCTCAATGAAATTCCAAAAATGTTGTACACCGCTTGTCATATGCATCCTTGTCAACCAATAAAACATCCTTGCATTCTTGAATTGTGTGGTGTAATTATCTGACCATATTAGGTGTCAGTTGTATCATATGTTCCTTTCTCTTAAACTATGACAGAAAACTTTAAAGCATTCTTGTACAAACTTTGATGAATGAGTACGATCATCACTTATGTAGAAGTGATACTCTCTTAAAACCTTTCTATCATCCTATGGGCCATCATCTGCATGCATGAATGATATGTGTACAAAAATAGAAACTTGTGTAGAATGATAATACATAGATTGCACTTCATTTTGAGGTTGTAGTGTATAATTTTCAGCAAAATCAATGATAGAGACAATGGTGCGAAGAGGAAATGTGTCCTTACATAACTTGAATTGCTCATCTAACCATTGAACTCTATGTGTATGCATTATGTACTCATAAACTAGTTTCTCTTGAAAAAAATTCATAAATTCGGTTACACATATATCATTTTTTACTAGCTCACATCTCTACAAATATTTTCCATCTTTAACTCCATATGTGACTGTCTTGTATTTTCCAAAAGAAACTAGTTTGCTACCAATTTCATGTGTGCTCTCCAAATGTACACATCTTGGTAAATGTTGCAAACCACCACATATAGCACAAAAACCTTCCAAACAAGGCATCTTATAATAAATGCAACCATAATGTCTATTACATAGCACACTTGAAATAAATTCTCTTACCGACTTAGGAGGTGCTTGTATATTGCATTCCTACAAAACATCGTTAGTGTGCAAAGTAAACAAATATGACGAAAAATATCATAGTGCATGGAAAATTCAATGTGCATCCTACAACAACACGTGGTGCATACATGATTAATCTTAATATAAAAAGGTTTTGTCATTTCAAAAAATCTTTGAGAAATTCTTATTTGAGGAAAATTTTGAAGGAATCTTTCATAGAATTTTGTTTGAGTCATATCCAAATAGTGTTTTGCATGTGGATTACAATTTGTAGACCCGATTTCCCTTCTAACAACATCTCTTTGGTTGGGCAAAACTCTTGTGTTGTCATGCCAAAAATTTTCAATTAATGTTCTTAGTGCATCAACAACAACCTTGTCTTTGCATGGTAGTCTATCCGAGAATGACCAAAGAAAATTATTGTTAGGTTCCTCTATTTTTTCTCGCCTCTATAATGCTTTACTTAATGTTGTTCTACTAATGTTTAATGACTTACTTGTTTTGCTTATCAAACAATCTTTTTTTATTTTCTTGTTCATTATGGTTGATGTAATGACACGTCGAGTAGCATTAGAATCTTTAGTACATGATTTTGAACCAATAGCTTGATATGCATCAAATAGATTTCTCACAATAGTTCTTTCACTGTTACTTTCAGATGATCTTAGGCCTAGAATTTTCATTGTCTCTCTAAAATTCAATTTTTAATCATTTGAACAATTAATTGACATCTTGCGGTTTGATTTAAGTTTTCAAAATATATTTGCCATATTCTTTTAACCATTCTCCTACAAGTTCATTCATTCATTTTATCGAGCATTGGCTTCAATATATTCTCATCAATGTCAATTAGATACTTTGGTTTCCTACAAATGATTCCAGGAGGTGTTAACATCGGTACATTGTGTATATTCAATTCATCAAATAGAGAAGGTGTATGTTCATCATTTAATTGATTATTCAATGTGGTATCTACTTCAATTGCATTAGGTTCATATGGTAAACCAAATGTCTCTTCTTCAATTGCATTAGGTGCATTATGTCCATTTGGTAAATTGAATTGAGATGTTGAGGATGGCATACCTTCTTCTCCCATTTTTCTTATGTCACATAATTTATTCATGCATTACCTTTGTCTTTCATTTTCAGCCTCTCGTTGTTCCATCATTCCTCGCTTGTTCTTTCCCATGGTTGATATCAGTTGTCCTCAATAGAATCATATTACATATATATGTAAACAAAAGTTCATAAACAAAAAAATAACCATAAATATGCATCTTATCATTATTTTTTTGAATCAAAACTATTAAACAATCACAATAATATTGACAAAACTAATAAGAACAACAATTCAATCATTTGAAATCATGCAAAAACAAAAAAATTCACTTACTTTTATGTATAAAACAATGATAGAAGTGTAGACACAGTTGCAGTGGGGCCTTCAATGACCTCAAAAACTTCTTTTGAGGTTGTTAAGGCTCTTCATCAAATAAAACTATGTCTAAGTATTCTGTACGCGCTATATTAATAACCGCATGCGCACTGTTAGTCCCTAAAATGTTGGCAAGCCCAACGGTTTTTTTTTCCACCCTGTACTAATAATTTGCATGTATGCGGTCCTACGCCTTAAAAATATTATGGTAGGGCAGTGAACTAATAGGCTCAGTACCCCATACGTGCTTACAAGTAATAAGTAGTGCATACACGCTTACAAGTAATAAGTAGTGCATACGCGCTCCTATGCCTTAAAAATGTTATGGCAGGACAACGAACTAATAGGCTAAGTACCGCGTATGCACTATTTGTAGTAAAAAAATGTGAAGGAAAAGGGAGGGAGGGAGGGAGTGAGAGAGGGGGAAATAGGGAGGGAGGGAGTGAGAGAGAGAGAGAGAGAGAGAGAGAGAGAGAGAGAGAGAGAGAGAGAGAGAGAGAGAGAGAGAGAGAGAGAGAGAGAAGGAGGAGGGAGGGAGGGAGGGAGAGAAGGAGGAGGGAGGGAGGAAGGGAGAAGGGGGAGGAGGGAGAGGAAAAGAGAGGGGAGAGAGAGAGAGAGAGAGAGAGAGAGAGAGAGAGAGAGAGAGAGAGAGAGAGAGAGAGAGAGAGAGAGGAGAGGGGGGGGAGGGAGAGAGGGAGGGAGAGAAGAAAGGGTATAGAGGAAGGGAGAAGGGGAAGGGGAGAGAGGGAGAGAGAGGGAGAGGGAGGGAGAGAGAGAGAGAGAGGGAGAGGGAGGGAGAGAGAGAGAGGGAGGGAGAGGAAGAGAGAGAGAGAGAGAGAGAGAGAGAGAGAGAGGGAAGGTGGGAGAGAAGAATGGGTATGGAGGAAGAGAGAAGGGGAGGGAATTAAGTCTCTATTTTCACTTAAGTCTCTCTCTCTCTCTCCCCCATTCTTTATCTCTAAAGTCTCTTCCTCTCATCCTATATCTCTCTATCTCACTCTCCCCTTCTCTTAGGTGTATCTCTCTCTCATTATCTCCCTCTCTCCCTTTCTCATTACCACTCTTTCTCACTCTCTCCCTCTCTCTGTCTCTTCGCACCTCTCTCTCTCTAGTCTCTTGTACTCTCCTTCCATCCCTTCCTCCCTCTCACTCAGACTCTCTCTATCTCTCACTATCTCTCTCCTTCCCTCCCTCCACCTCTTAGGTCTCTTTTTCTCTCTCAATCCCTCTATCCACCTCTTATATCTCTCTATATCTCCCCCACTCCCCATCTCTCTCTCTCCTCCTCTCTTAGGAATCTCTCTCTCTCTCTCTCACATTTATCTCTTGTCTCTCCCTCTCAGTCTCTATCTATCTATCTCACTCTCCTCCTCTCTTAGGTGTATCTCTCTCTCTCATTCCATCCCTCTCCTCCCCCTCTCTCCCTCTCTAGGGTCATATGGTATTCTTAGGGGTCATATGGTATCCTAGGGATCCATGCATGTTTCCTAAGGGGTCATAGGACACCATATGACCCATAATGATACATAAGAGGTCAGATGGAGTCCTAAGGGGTCATAGGACACCATATGACCCCTTAGCACACCATACGACCCATAATGACACCAAATGGTGTCCTAAGGGGTTATAGAACACTACATGACCTCTTAGGACACCATATGACCCATAATGACACCATATGGAGTCCTAAGGGGTCAAATGGTGTCCTAAGGGGTCGTAAGAGACAGTATGACCCCTTAGGACACCATATGACCCCTAGCAACACCATATGGTGTCCTAAGGGGTCATAAGGTGTCCTAGGGGTCATAGGACACCATAAGACACATAACGTCACCATATGACCCTTAGAACACAATATGACCCCTAACAACATATAAGGGGTCATAGAACACCATATGAACCTTTAGGATACCATATGGTGCTATTATGGGTCGTATGGTGTCTCGAGGGATCAAATGGAATCCTATGACCCCTTAGGACACCATATGGTGTTGTTATGGGTCGTATGGTGTCTTGAGGGGTCATATGGTGTCCTAAGGGGTCATAGGACACCATATGACCTCTTAGGAAACATTATGACCTCTAATGACACCTAAGGGGTCATATGGTGGGCTAATAAAATGATATATTATTTAAAGTTATGAATAGAGCATCAGTAGTTTAGTTTTGATATAGCTAAGTTAGACCATTGTCAGCATAAGAGAGACTCCAGGCGAGCAAACAATGAGGCTTTGCTAAAAAGAAAGTGTAAGATCTTGACCTAACCCTAAGAGTACTACCTTTCTAAAACATATGATACTCTAAAATTTGCAAGGCTATAGGACTGATCTCGATTGTGACTATAGGAATTACACACTTGATTTCTTTCATGGGTATGTACCCTTCCAGGCCTTTTCAAAAGTGATGATCATCATATACTACCACTGCCATGCTTACGATAAACTTCAATTTCTTTAGATGACAAGCGTTGTGTAACAGAATGGGAACTCTCGCATACCCACCATTATCATTCTCTGTGACATCATCTGTGTTACTATCCCTCTTTCTCTTCCCATAGTTGTTTCCTTCTGAAAAACATATTGTAGGTAGTCTGACTCATCATTTTTCTTTGTTGACACTATTTTCCACATTTGCTCTACTCATTAAAAACACATTCGAGAAGAATATTGTTTCAAGTTTCCTTGTTTGTTATGATAATGCACCCGTGGTTCAATTTTAGACCCTTCTTCTTCCTATTCAATATACACACACAAATCCATCAGTCAATTTTCTTAGGAGAGCATACATGATAAAAATCAAAGAGGAAGTTGTAGACAAGAAATAAATTCACTTACTTCTATAGAAGTGCAGACATAGTTGCAGTGGGGTATGGAGGGAGGAAGGGAGAGAAGAAGAGAGAGAGGGATGGGGTATGGAGGAAGGGAGATGGGGAGAGAGGGAGAGGGAGGGAGAGGGAGAGGCAGAGAGAGAGAGAGAGAGAGAGGGAGAGAGAGAGAGAGAGAGAGAGAGAGAGAGAGAGAGAGAGAGAGAGAGACCTTGTACGCGCTTGAGAGGAGAAGCCAATACACTTATATGTGTGTATATATATACTTAATATTTATATATTATTATATACATGTATATATAAATATTATATATTATATATAAAAATTATATATTATATGTATATACACATTATATATACAGTATCATATTATACATACACCTAAAATTTAAACAAACGTAGCACGTATGCATTGTTTATAGTAAACATAGTGTGTACGCATTGTTTATAGTTAAGATAGAGCATACGCACTTCTTACACCATAAGTACCCCGTACGCACTTTTGACTGTTTAGGCTTGGAACTAGGCTTGGATGACAAAGTTACAGTTTGGAAGTTTGATTTCCCTCCATTTCCCTCCTTTTTGACGTGTTTTATTTTATCAACTTGGTTTCTCGACTTTGTCATTATCAGATTTACACTTAATAAAGTGGGTATTTCTAAAATTGCCACTATATTTTCACCCATCTTCTGAGCTTTCTAACCATATAATTTTTTTAAAATTTGAAAAACAATAACATATTATTATTGAATTTCTTTAACCAGTGTCTCCATAGTTCTCACAGACATAGGTGCACCATTTTTTTAATAACTTTTGATATACTTATCCAAATTTAAAAAACTTTATATAGTATTATATTGCACTTGATTCTTTACAATTTAAAAAAAAAATGTATTTTTGATTTGTTTAGTGCAACTTATGCTTCTCGCACGAACAAATACCTAATTTTTAGGATGTGCTCGATTGGAAAAATCATAAAAATAAATACTCAACAAAAAATTACAAAAAAATACACATCTTATAGTGCTCACTCTTAACTATCTTTCTACCAAAGGATTTGTTAAAATACTAAATCTAGCTATGACTTTTTTGATGCGCATGTCAGATACTATGTTATGTTTTTTTAAGAAAGAATCAGGGTCTATTTTTTGTGCATGAAGTATTTGACCCCCTTAATATTATCCAATTTTGAAAAAGTTTAGTAGTTTTGAAACTAGATTCAAAGTACTACAATATTTGTTCTTTGATTATCTTCATATCTTGAGTGGATGACTTTCAAATTTTGCCTCCAAATTCAGGTTCACCTGAATTTAGAAAAAAAGTGTCCACTTATACCCCCCTTTTTTACCACCATCTTTGTGCACTTACCCAGATGTTTTGTAGTCAAACTTTCGATTGACCTTCGGCCCCTTGTGAAACAGTGAAAAGGATGTGTTGACTACATGTGGGCCCTCTTCTTTTATGATCTGAAATGTTCTCATCATTTCGCGGCTAAACGATTCAAAAGGTGATTGTAGACTATGAAACTGTGAAAAGAGAAATGTGACCATGAAGTAAACAATAGATGTTGCACTAAGGATTTAATGGTAGTTTTCACCATTTCTCGACAGTGACTGCCAAAGATAGTAAACCGCCTGCAAAACAGAGTTGAATGCTAAGTGTTTTCGCTAGGTCGCGGGTCAAACCTTCCTATTGACCTAACCTGTTGTGAAACTATGAAAGGCTTAAGGCTTTCACCATTTCGCAAAGATGACTGCCAAAATGATTTATCTGCCAGAGATTTAGCAAAGGCTTTTAGGTCGGTATGACCTTTAATCCTCTTAGCAATAAAACCCTACTTGTGGGTTTTGACCATATGTCAAGATTTTAATGACATGTCTGCATGCCAATAGGCAAAATGATCCACATGGTGGTTGACCATGTTTTCTCAGATGATTTGGACAAAAAATATGAAGACACATGATCAATTTAGGTGTTTAAAAGACAATTTATATATGCAGAAGTTGGCATTCATAATGCACTTAAATGAGGTGGTTGTCAATCCAATCAAACTAGGTCGAGAAAGGATGGAGAATGAATAATGGTGTCCATGTTGCAAACCCTTGCGTGGCTCGAGATGATCCACAAAGAAAACATCAGATCTTATGGGCAGATGAAGATTACTAATTTTAGTAATCTAAGTATAGAGAATGATCAAGAGATAGGGAGGATTCATTTAATATGGGCAGCCAATCTAAGAACACTTTCAAAGAAGAGGAGAGCTTATGATATTTTACAAAGGAATTTGAGACAACTGAGATGATAGAGATAGATAAGTGGATGCTGATAAAAAAAATATAGGGGTGATTTCAAATTAGATGTTGTTGCTAATTGAGAGAGAACATCTAGTTGAAACAGTGCATTCAATTGGGTAAGAGAAAAAAAAGAGTATATAGAGAGTACAGAGAAGGAGAGAAGTATTTAAGTAGAGGGATTGAAGACTACAGCAAGAAGAAGACTAATTTGCAGAGATAGGAAGGCAAAGTTGAAGAATCAATGAGATATCATTTTAGAGCAGCAGTAAGGTGTTACAAAACTCATTTGTAACAGGATTTTTCATTGTAATAAATTGTTTATTGAGTCTTTGTAATTCTTTGAGTGGGTGCTCAGAGTATGGGTAGGTCCTCCTTTAGGTAGGTTCCCATAAACTTTAGGGGTTGGTGCTCCTTGGGTTGGTGCCAAAAATTATTGTAATCAGACATTTCATTGTGAGGCTAGATTGGAGCAATAGGCTCCAACAACCATTCTCACCGAGGTTTTACCCATATTGGGTTTTCCTCATAAATCTTTGTGTTATGTGATTTGTTTTGTATGTGTGCATTCTCTTTGTTTTTTTGTATTATCATTTGTGTTTGCACTGTTGGATTTGAAATTTAAGAATATCATTGATTAAACCCCCCGTCCCCCACCCCCGTTCCCCTTTGAGTGTTCACTTATTTTCTTCATCAAATATTTTAACATCTATAAAATATAGCCTTTATGGTGTTAAGAACTGACATTCAATAACATCAAGGTTATATAAATAATTTGCAGGTTTCTCTATAGTATTTCCCTAAAAAGGTTCAAGAAATTAGCTTGCCAAGAGGAGAGGAAGAGGAAAGAGAAGAATGGATTTCTAGGTGTGTTAGTTGTGTTCGAGATAGCCATAAGAACTATAGAATAAAGCAAAAAATATATTTTAAAATAGGCATTAAGCCATGAACATGTGGAGGTATTAGGTTTGAAGATTTGAAGGCATTAATTTGTTGGACATTGTTGTTGCTTGGATATGTTGTTGTCATTGTTGTTAACATATTCTTGTGATTTATTGATCTGGTTTGTATTTTGGTTTTTCTTATCAGTACTTTGCAGAGTTTGGTATTTCCTCTTGTATAATTTGGTATGATCAAATCTTGAGTTAAATAATTTTGGGAGATTATTTGGGATGTTCATGTGTATCTATATTTTAGATGGTTCGTGATTTGGTGCTCCGCAAGCTATCTTTCTAGTCTGAATTATTGTTGATTGAGTGTTCTTGACTTTCAGATGTTGATCGATGAAGTGGTGTTGGTGCAACTATTTGTGAATGGTTCTAATGTGCTTTTTGGTGTTTCCTAATTTTTTCCTATTTGTTTTGTTGATCTACATTGATCATTGTGCGCGGTATTGGTGATTTTGTTGATCCGGTGATATTCTAAATTTTATGCAGTAGTCTTGGTGGTGTAGTGTGTTGCAGTTGATCTTGGTGAGATTTCTGGTAGTGTTGCATGTTTGAGAATTTGATTTAGGTCCATGCTATATCATTATATTGGTCGGGTGGTCGATCTTTGTATTGTATGATGTAATTTTGTAATTGTGAGTTGAGGGTTTAGCCGACCTTGTTGCCAAGGTTGATGATCTGTATATATAGATGTCTTAGTCATGTAAATTATGTATCATTATACATCTTTCGGCATTGTGATTGTGCAGATATTGGAGTGTTGCAGAGTAGACACAAGTGCTTAACCGATATTGTCATCAGGCATTTGGAGATGCTATTCATTCAGTTAATGTAATCTGGATTGTAGTCTAAAGATTATTCCAAGTCAATGAGACTTTCCTGAGGGTTGTAGACTTTCGGGTTATTATATCTTGAGTAGTGAGCTCTAGGCAATGTGTCTCAATGCATGTCCATTCCCCATTGTAATATTTACACATACTACTGTAGAGTATAATCTTATTGTGGGTAGGTCCCCACTGTGGTTTTTCCCTTAACTAGGTTTTCCACATCAAAATCTTGATGTTGTGCGTTGTGTTGTCAATCTACTTATCTTTATTGTTACTGTAAATTATTAGATTTCCATTTGAGGTTAAGTTTGATAATCTGGTAAAAACTTATTCATCCCCACTCTCAGTTTTCCTTCATTACTATTGCCAACAATTGGTATCAGAGCCAGATCCTCTAGAAGAAGCTTGATCGCTTGAGGTGATCCAAGATGGCAACTGGAAGTGGAAGTGTTATCTTTAAGAAGGAAAGTCTGAGATTTGATGGAAGTAATTATGCTATATAGAAGAACCGGATGGAAGTGCACTTGAGATGTCTTGGTGAAGATTACAGGAAGATTACAAAGGACCCCTATTATGTTTCTTAGAATGGACCAGTTACTGTTGTTGAGATCAAGAATACTTAAAATAACATTAGAGCTAAGGAAGCATTACTAAGTGCCCTGACTGATTCTGAGATGACTAATGAGATGGGATGTAATGCCCCGCTAGGAAACCCCGAAGGGACAAAGCTAAAACACACGAATGGAGTGCAATAATTTTTTTTTAAAAATAAGACACAATAAGATATCAAAGTAAGATTACATAGTGGAAGACATCAACTAACACCTAAAGAGTTTCCCAACGTGATTACTTAATTACACAATTAACTTAACTCATGCTAACTAATCCAATAAGCCGATTGTCTTAACAACGAGATAATTCTTAAACAAGGATAATTTCTTTCAGTAAGACAAAATATAGATCACAAGACAAAGTTTATCCATTAAAATTTATTCATACCTTACGTTCATACTTTTTATTAAAATTTGAATCATGCATCCAATTTAATAACACACTAGTAATTCACCATAAACCAACGAGATCTTTCCATGCATACTTAATTTCCTTAACAATAACTAAATACATTTCATTATTCTAATCTACATTCTTTCATGATCCAATTTACCACATTTAAAAGACGACTGCATACATGCATTTACAATTAATTTCATCTAATCCACTTACACATTCTATCAAAATGCCATCTATACATGCTAACACTAAAACATGAAACATAAGAACAAAAGCAACACATAACACCAAAATGATCTTGGAGTTCACCCCTAGAGGGCTACATCTTCGGGTCTGCTCAACTGCAAGACCCCTCTGATAGTTAAATAAGTTAAGGGTACATAAGTTTCATATCATTTACATTCCTGCCATCAAGGTGAATCATACCAACAAACAACCGACCACATCGGTCAATAATTACATAAATGATCCCTACAAAGAAACGGATCCAACTGAACATATCAAAAGCTAATACAAGGTCCATTGCCCGACAGTACTCTAACTAGAGACTTGACCCGCTTTGGTCAACCACAAATCAACACTCGACACCCACATAAAGGATAGGACCAGTTAAAACACCATCACAAGGCAACAACCAAACTAGAAACCGAAGACATAAACAGGTACCCCAAATCATCCAAACGAAAAGGTCCAAACAAAAATATCAACATACGACACAATGACAACTCAACCAGAATTGCAATGAAATTAAGCTTGACTACAAACACCATTTACACAAGATCCTAATACAAGCAATCTTTTCTTAAAACAGCCAAAAGCATAAATAACTTGCAATCAAAGATTTTCCAGACAATAAGAAAGTACAACTATTCAATACAAAGAAATCAACTTGCCATTTGTCCAATAAGTTAAATAAGATCTCATAGAAATAATTCTCCTAACGTATTTAACATAATTATCAATTATAAAAATTATAAGCTTTTCTGAAACATTCAAACTATAAACTGATTTTATAACTATAATATAATTGTATATATATATATATATATATATATATATACACACTTTATAATTATATTACAAATATATATATATATATATCAACTCATAACCAGTATTTAAATAACAGTAAAATAATATAATAACCACCATAAAGAAAACACATCTAATATATATATATATTTATACACATATATATAAAATAGCACATAATTTTATTTTATTTACCCAACCCTTGGGTACGAAGCCCGAAACAACCATACCGCAGTACGCACAGCGGTTAGAAAATAATTAAAATTAAAAAAAAAATATTAAAATTTTTCTTTGCCCTAAGCACAGTAGCCTATGCTACCGCCGATAGCTAGTACTACCGTCCGGTAGCACTGCTACCGTCCGATAGTACTGTGTACTACCGCCGTTAGCGGATGCTACCATAGGTAGTTGCTACTTATTTTTTTTATATTATTTTATTTTATATATTTTTTTAAAAATAAATTTCCAAATACATAAAACTCATTTAATAGAATTTCCATAGAATTAAAAAAATTTCTATACAATAAAACTCATTCACAGAATTTTATTTCAAACACTTTTTTTTTTTTTTAATTTAGATAATCCAATAAATTTAATTCACAATTAAATTTATTTCTAAGAACCCACAAAGATTTATTTAAAGGACTATCAGACCAAATCAAACCAGAGAGAATAATTTTTCCATAATAATTTTCTCAATGTTCTCAAAATTACATTCTTCCCATAAACTAGAAAAACACGCCAGGCATGGATTTTAAAACAAAACTTGAATTCACTAGAAGAGGGTTTATATTCGACAATAATTTTATACACACACATCAAACAGAGAAAAATAGAAATATCTACTAAAAACCCACCACTAAGAATTCATCCAATCTGGTATAGCTTTCCTGGAAGAAATCTGTAGAAGTGCCCTAACTTTTTCAATAAGCTCCCAATAAATTCCTTCACCTAAATTCCTGACCTGTTCCTGTCTGTCTAAAATAATGACCTTTTCCCTTTTTTAAACTAAAATTCTAGGTTCAATAGTTTTTTTCTCAAAAACCTAAATTTAGAATAAATTTTTTTTATTTTATTTTCTAATTTTATGCAAAAGATAAACTAACATGCAATAATTAAAAATCATTATTCTTTCTTCTCTTTTCTCATGCAAAATAATTAATTTTCTAAATAAAGAATTAAAACAATACTTTAATTCCAATTAGTTATTTTATTCATTTATTCTTTTATTCTTTTATTTATTTAATTATTTATTTATTTAAAATTATAGGAACAATAAATATAATTAATATGAATTATTTTTCCACTAAAATAAAAATAAAAATATATTTCTAATATCATGCAGCTTGCAACTTAATTTAATTAATTAATTAATTAAGTTTATGGAATCATCTCATAGTTGAATTGTTTATGCATTGAGATTCTAAATTTAGTTAATTAAAAGAAATGATTTTCTCCCTCATTTAATTTTTAATTAACAAAGCTAATAGTTGCATTTCACAATATTAATGAAGGTAAAATATTTTTAATTAAATTAAATTCTCAAAATCAATCTTACACACTATATAAAATAAACATGAATAAAACTCACTTTTCTAATCAAAATTGATTTTCTTAAATAATTAAAATTAATCTTTCTATTCCAAAAAGCAAACAAGATTAAATTATTTCTATTTCGAATAAATTTAAATCTTTCCTTTTTAAAAATGCATAAACTGAATAAATTCATTATTTAAAATTAACCATTAAATTAAACTCGCTACAAACATAAATAGAGCGATCTTTTTAATTAATGATTAATCACATAAAAGAAACCTATTTATTTTAATTCCTCAATTACTAATGCGTAAATGAACACATTAAATCAAAATAAATACTTAGGGTTAAATACTCCATTTACCACATGCCAAGCACACAAACCAAGTAAGCCAACCAATTACCTGACCCGCAAACCCAAATGAAAAGGAAACTGACGGATCACAGGTGACGCTCACTTGAGTATGACTAGGGTAAATTAAGGGTTTTACAACCACCTAACCCAAATTCTAAGGATGAAAGAGGTAATACTCAACCCTACGAATCCAAGTGAAGACGAACCTCGCACCTAGGCAGTACTATACTTGCAATCTTCTGCAACCAAGAGTCACACAAGCATATATATATATATATATATATATATATATATATATAATGAAAATGTTAGCTTGAGATTAATAACAAGAATCAGGAGGACAATTTAAACTTACATAAGAATCGATGCAAAAGCAAATTAATAGATATGCACAATAATCATAATATTTGACACAACATTACCTCATGGTAATTCAACCATTCAAGATTGCCACATAAAAAGTCAACCAAGGTCAAACCAGTTTTACAAAGCTATCTAGGGTAGGGGTACTACATGGGACTTCAGACTGCACATGAGATATGGGAGAAGCTTGAGACCTTGTACAAGGGAGATTAACTAGTCAAAGTTGCTAAGTTGTAGAGTTTGAAATGGAAGTATGAGATATTGAATATGGGAAAAGATGAGAACATAAACTTCTTTATGGATAAGGTGAATGCACTTGTCTGAGGTATCAGATGTGTCAGTTGAACTCTTGAAGAAGATGAAATTATTGCTAAGCTACTGAGATCATTGCCTCTTGCTTACAAACATAAGGTAGCTACTATTGATGAGATCCAGAGTGTGACAACTGTGACAAGAGATATGTTGGTTGGAAATATTGTTGCATTTGAACTGAGTGAATTTGGTGAATCACATGGAAAGTCTGAGATAGCATTTAGAGCATCTGTATCCGAAAATAAAAAGTATGACCCTAATGAATGGAAAATATCTAGATATGAAAGAGAGAGAAGAGAGATGAAAGAACAAGAAAGAGAATTGAATGGTCTTGAAGGACTGATTGCCCAAAGATTGCCTAAAGGAGCTGGTAAGTATGATGGTAAATTGCCTCTAAAGTGTTTTTCTTGCAATAAGATGGGAATTTTTTCTTCTAGATGCCTGGAGAGAATGTCTACATATGATAGGCATGATAAATTTGATAAGCATGATAAGAATGATAGATATGAAAAGAATGAAAAGTATGATAAGCCTTACAAGTCTAAAGGGGAGTATAAGCATCAGAAGATCTGTTATTATGTTGTTGATGAAGAATCAGAAGGAGATGAAGTTGTGTTTATTGCTATCAAAGAGAATGGACCAGTACCTATTGACCAATGATAAAAGAAAATTTGTGAATATGGAGAGATATGATGGTGGAATAGTGAGATTTGGAGATGACAAAGCCTATGTGATCTGTGGTAGAGGTTCTATTTCCTTTGATGGTAAGCATAACATTGATGATGTCTTGTGTGTTGAAGGTTTGATGCATAATCTTTTAAGTGTTGGATAGATGGTTGACAAAGGTTATTATTTATAATTCAAGAATAGAAAATGCAAGATCCTAAATGCCTCAGGTATAAAGATTGCATTAGGAACTAAGACTAAAGGTAATATGCTTCATTTGAATGCTGGTGACAAAATTTGTTTGATTGCTCAGATTGATATAAGTTGGTTGTGGCATAGAAGAATGTGTCATAGTTAATTTTGATTCAATGATTAAGATCAGTTCTCCTCAAGCTGTTAGATATTTGCCTAAAACTTTTAATCTTGCTAATCCAGTATGTAAAGAATGTCAAATGGGCAAGCAAACAAGGATTTCTTTCAAGAGTAAATATTATACATTTGATGGATTACTAGATCTTGTGCATACTGACCTATGTAGACCTACTACAATAACAAGTGTGTAGGGTGACATATATTTCATTTTATTTATTGATGATTATTCCAAGATGATGTGGATTTCCTTTTTGAGGGAAAAATCAGAAGAATTGGAAAAATTCATGGTATTCAAAGAAAAGGTTAAAATTGAGATAGGATTGAAGCTAAAATGTTTGAGATCTGATAGAGGAGGAGAATTTTGTTCTGATCAGTTTGATTCATTCTGTGGGAAGCATGGGATTAGAAGACAATTATCTGCTCCTAGAACCCCACAACAGAATGAATTTGTTGAAAGGAAGAACATAACTATATCTTGGATGTTGCAAGGACTATCCTAATTGAAGGGAATATTCCAAAGATCTACTGGAGAGAAGTTATTAGCACTCTTGTTTACAAATTCAACCGAGTTCATATAAAAGGTGATACCGGTAAGACTCCTTATGAACAATGGTTTTGTCATGTTCCTACTATGAGATATTTCAGAATTTTTGGAAGAAAGTGTTATATCAAGAGAGATGAAGATTTAAGAAATTTTGATGTGAGAAGTGATGAGGGAATTTTCTTGGAATACTCTACAAAGAGAAAAGCCTATCAGTGCTACAATAAGAGACTAAGAAAAATAGTGGAAAGTACAAATGTGAAGGTTGATGAGATCTATGGAAAAGAGATCAGAGCTTGCGGTTATGAGGATGATCAGGATGTTGTTCTAACACTAAATCATAATGAAGAATTGAAGCAAAATGATCTAGTAGAAGTTGTTAACCCGGATATTGTTTTTGCTAGTAGAGAGGTGCAGGAACTAGAAAATCAGAATAATTAGAAGACTCTGAGTTATGTAAGATTGGATCATTCTGAAAATAAGATCATTTGTGATAAAAACAAAGGTGTGATGACTAGGAAAAGACTAGTTGTTGAAGAGGTATATTTGATCTCGTAAATTGAACCTAAAGATGTTGTTGAAGCTTGCAAAGATGAAAATTGGATGAAGGCTATGGAAGAAGAATTGAACATATTGAAAATAATAACATATGGGAGCGTGTGCCTAGATCTAAAGACGGGATTATGATTGGTACTAAATGGGTATTCAAGAACAAATTGAATGAAGTTGGTGAAGTTGTTAGAAATAAAGCAAGGCCGGTATGCAAAGGATATTCACATAAGGAAGGAATTGATTATGAGGAGACTTTTTCTTCGGTGGTCAGACTTGAAGTTGTTAGACTGTTTCTTGCATATGTTGCCTATAAAGATTTCAAGGTATATCTGTTGGATGTCAAATCGGCTTTCTTGAATGGTGATCTTGAGGAAGAAGTCTACATTGAGAAACCTAATGGATTTTCATTATTAGATGATGGAGACATGGTATGCAAACTGAAGAAATCTCTTTATGGATTTAAAAAATCCCCTAGAGCCTGGTATGGTAGATTGGATAAGTACTTGTTGAAATTAGGATTTAATAAAGGTATTGTTGATAGTAATCTATATTTCAAGATTGAGAATGATAACATCTTGATTGTTGAATTTTGTGTATAGATCTATCATTGGTGGACTACTATACTTGACTTAGACTAGACCTAACATCATTCATGTTGTGTGCATGGCTGCTAGATATCAAGTAGATCCAAAAGAGAGTCATGTCACTGTTGTAAAGAGGATATTCAGATACTTGAAAGGAACTGTGGTTTATGGTTTGTGGTACCCTAAGAATGATGATTTCATTTTATGTTCTTACACTGATGCTAATTGGGTTGGTGATGTTGATGATTAGAAGAGTACCTTTGGTGGTACATTATTTTTGGGTAAGAAATTGGTTTCATGGGCAAGTAAGAAACAAGATTTAGTTTCCCTATCTACTGTTGAAGTTGAATATATTGTTGCTGCTAGTAATTGCACTCAGGTAGTTTGGATGAAACAAATGTTGAAGGATATCAAAGTTATCTATGATGAGCCTATTATCATATATTGTGATAATTCCAGTGTTATCAGTATGTCAAAAAATCAGGTATAACTTTCAAAGACTAAACATGTATCAATCAAGTATCATTTCTTGAGAGAAAAATTTAGTGAAGAAGAAGTGAAGCTAGAATATGTGTCTACAAAGGAACAAATTGCTGATATTTTCACTAAGCCTTCCCTCCAGACCCATTTGTCTATTTGAGAGACAAGTCAGGGGTATCCACCCCGTCTGATGGGAACTAGATGCATTGAGTTGCATCAATCTGGTGGACTTCGCAGTCTTATCTTCTTGTTTGAATTGATGAGTTTATGTTGCTCCTTTTGTGGAGTTGTTTATTTATGGTTCAGTTGAGCTTATTGATTTATCTAAGGGGGAGAGTTTGGTTTTCTATTTTGAGAAGATTTGTCATTGATGTTAAAGGGGG
The DNA here is from genome assembly GCF_030272615.1 of Cryptomeria japonica. Taxonomy (NCBI): domain Eukaryota; kingdom Viridiplantae; phylum Streptophyta; class Pinopsida; order Cupressales; family Cupressaceae; genus Cryptomeria; species Cryptomeria japonica. The sequence goes on from NC_081411.1 coordinate 280,511,410, forward strand.
AGAGAAGCATGTGAAATTTTTTTGTATCTTCTATTGGTGAGCTTGGTCATAGGGGGAGTTTGTTGGAGATGTTTTCTTTCTTTGCATTGATTGTTTTTCACATCCATATGTTGCCATCAATGCCAAAGGGAGAGATTGTTGGACATTACTGATCCTTGGATATGTTGTCATTGATGTCAACATATTCCTGTGATTTATTAATCTGATTTGCAGTTTGGTTTTCCTGATCAGTACTTTGTAGAGTTCGATATTTCCTCCAATATATTCCGGTGTGTTTAGATCTTGAGTAATGATTTTGGGAGATTTTTTGGGATTTTCATGTGTATCTATATTTTAGATGGATCATGATTTGGTGCTACACAAGCTATCTTTCTAGTCCGAATTGTTATTTCTTGAGTCTTCTTGAGTTTCAGATGTTGATCGATGAAGTGGTGTTGGTGCAGCTATTGCGGATGGTTCTAATGTGCTTGTTGGTGTTTCCTAATTTTTTCATATTTGTTTTAGAGATCCACATTGATTATTGTGCGTGGTATTGGTGATTTTGCCGATCTGATGATATTCTTCATTTTATGTGGTATTCTTGGTGGTGTAGTGTGTTGTGATTGATCTTGGCAAGATTTCTGGTGGTGTTGCATGTTTGAGAATTTGATTTACGTCCATGCTATATCATGTATATAATTATATTGGTCTAGTGGTCTATCTTTGTATCGTATGATGTAATTTTGTAATTGTGAGTTGAGAGTTTTGCCAACCTTGTTGCCAAGGTTGATGATTTGTATATATAGGTGTCTTAGTCATGTAAAATATGTATCAGTGTAGTGTCTAAGTTATAAGAGATTTGAAAAGGTGTGAACAAGCGAATATATCTTTCGGCATTATGATTGAGCAGAGATTGGAGTGTTGTAGAGTAGACAAAAGTGCTTAACCATAATTATCATTAAGCATTTGGAGATGTTGTTCCTTCAGTTCATATAATCTAGATCGTATTCCGAATATTATTGTTAGTCAGTGAGACTTCCCTGAGGGTTGTAGCTTTTCGAGTTATTATATCTTGAGTAGTGAGCTTTAGGTAGTGTGCCCCAATAAATGTGCATTCCCCATTGTAATATTTACACATACTATATTAGAGTATCACCTTATTGTGGGTAGGTTCCCATTGTGGTTTTTCCCTTAACCAGGTTTTCCACGTCAAAATCTTGATGTTGTGTGTTGTGTTGTCAATCTGCTTATCTTTGTTGTTACTGCAATTTATCAGATTTTCATTTGAGGTTAAGTTTGATAATCTGGTAAAAACTTATTCACCCCCCTGTCTCAGTTTTCCTTCATTATTGTTGCCAACAATTAGTATCAGAGCCAAATCCTCTAGAAGAAGCTTGACCTCTTGAGGTGATCCGAGATGCCAAATGGAAGTGGAAGTGTTATCTTTAAGAAGGAATGTAATGCCCCGCCAAGAAACCCTGAAGGGATAAAGCTAAAACACACGAATGAAGTGCAATTTTTTTTAAAAAAAATTAAACATAACATAATTATACAATGAGTTATCAAAAGATCAAATAACACAGCGGAAGACTAAACAATGCCTAACAAGTTTCCCAATGTGATTACTTAACTTAACACCTAACTCTACTCACGACATTTGATCCAATTAAGCAGGTTAACTTAATTTCATGTTATTACTTTCAACAAGGATATGATTTGTTCAGTAAATTACAATTATAGGTAGTAGGATGCTTTCATCCATTATGGTTGAAGATGAGGCTAACATGCGGAAATTTACTCATTAAAGTTAAAAAATAGATAACATATGAATTCATCCATTAAGGCTAAAATATAGTTAACTTGATGAGTTCATCCATTTTAGTTAAAATATAGCTAATATGATGAAGTTCATTTATTAAGGTTAAAATGTAGATAACCTGATGAGTTCATCCATTATAGTTAAAATATAGCTAATATGATGAAGTTCATTTATTAAGGTTAAAATGTAGATAACAAAATGAAGTTCATCCATTAATTACAATTTAGGTAACATGACGAGTTCATCCAATAATTTTTAACCATTCATTACGTTCAATTTTACATTAAACACATACCATGCATCTTGTTCCAAAACGCACTATAATTTCATCATAACTAATGAGATCTTTTCATGCATACTTATTTTCATTAACAATAACAGAATACATTCTTTCATGACCCAATTTATTGCATTTAAGAGACAACTACATACATGCATTTACAATAAATCTCATCTAATCAACTTATACATTCTATCAAAATGCCATCCATACATGCTAACACTAAACATGAAACATAAGAACAAAAGCATCACATAACACCAAATTGATATCTGAGTTCACCCCTAAAGGGCGACATCTCCAGGTCTGCTTAATTGCAAGACCCCTCTGATTATTTAAATAAGTTAAGGATACATAAGGTTCACATCATTTACAATCCTGCCATCAAGACGAACATAACCAATATACAAACAACCACATCGGTCAATAAATACATATATGATCCCTACATAGAAAATGAACCAATTGATCATATTAAAAGTAAATACAAAGGTCCATTTCCTGATGATACTCTAACTAGAGACGTGACCAACTATGGTCAACCACAAATCAACACTCAACACCCACGTAAAGGACAAAACTAGATATAACACTATCACCAGGCAATAGCCAAACTAGAGACCGAGGACATAAACTGGTATCCCAAATCAACCAAACGACAGGGTCCAAAATAAACATATTAAGGCCTTGCCATTGCTTTAAGCAAAAGCGAATACAGAAATTAAAATTACATAGGCAATAACCGAGAAAGGACAATCTTCTTCCCTATTGATTTAAACAATAAAAGTCGAACAAGTTTTCTAAATGATCTAAGTTTTCAAAATACATTAACAGAAAAATCGCCATTACAAGGTGAATACAATACCACAATTGCAATAGAACCATTTGTCTATTTCTCAATACAGAGGAAAAATATAACTAAACCATTTATTTTACTAAATGAAAATATCATTAACTTACCAATTTTCCAAATGATACATTATTAAATTTCCAATATTTTCAATAGTATATCATTTAAATTTTCAAAATATCTAATGATAAAATATTTCATTTTTCAATTACTCAATTACTATATTATTTCATTTCTAAAATTTCTAGATGACCTATTATCATTCAATTTTTCAAATAATATATTCCTAAATAATATATTATTTAAAATTTACCAAATAATAAATATATTTTATTTCAAAAAAAATTTCAATTAAAATAATATTCTATCTTTTTCCAAAAAGATACTTCCTCATTAAGACAAATACCAAAATTAAATATTAATTAATATATATTTATTAACCCATGATTAATAAAATATACACAATTAATAATTAATAATACACAAATATAAGATTAAATATTAATTATTATTATTATTATTATTATATATATATATATATTAATTTTCATTAATAAAATATATATTAATAATATTAATAAATAATTAAAAACTATATAAAAAATTATTATTATTAAAATAAAATTAAAAACTTTTTATTTTAACTTAAAAAAAAAACTTAACAAATAACTTTTAACTCCTCGCCCACCATGGGGAAACCCACATGGGAACCACGTGGTCCCCTCTTCCTTTGGGAAGGGGTTGTGGGGACCATGACATGGTCTCCATCCCATGGTTCTCCCCATGGCTTGGAGAAGCCGCGACTCTCCCCAGCCATGGGTCGAGACCGTGGCTCTCCCCACCCAGCCTCCAAAATAAAAATAAAAACGCAGTTTATAATTTTTAATGGGGATATTTTCCAAAATAACAAAAAGACCAGCATAAACATATTTTTAAAATGAAAACACCAGAAAGCCCCAATACTGAGACTGGTAAAATTGCTATCATTCTTCCATTTCCATTTTAACCAAGCACAAACATATTTCTCTGATAAAAGCCTGAATTTGAAAGCATTTATTTGGAATTTTAACAAATTTTCATTGTAAACAGCCAACCCAATTTTTGAGCAACCAAAATCTAAACCTGACATGGAAACAAAACAAGAAGGGTTTGGATTGGAGATAAAATTACAACTGTTTCATTTTCCCCAAATAGATGAGATTTTTAATCTTCACAAACATATTTCTTCAAAATCCAAAACAATTTCTTTAAAACAAAGAAGCCAATGAAATGCACCAGAGGCCTACTTGGTTCAGCAATCCTGACAAGATTGAAGGAGAGCCTAACCTTTAAGCTCCAAAAATCTCTTCTCCTCCAAAATCCCCAAATTTTCATTCTCCCAAAAATATTTTTCCAAAAATAATCCTCTCCAAAAATATTTTCAAACCCTAGGTTCAAAATGCAAAGTTTTTTACCAAAAATCTCCTTTCTAAAATAAAAATACTTTTACACAATCTATTTCTAATTTTGAAAAATCAAAATGCCTCTTCCTCATTTGATTTCTATTTTTCCAAATTAACACAACTTAACATTTAAATTTCAAAAATATTATGAGGGCAATATATATTTTTATTTAAAATAAAATCCCCAAATTAATCTTTCACATTTTATCAAATATATATTAACTTGCTTTTCTAATTAAAATTGATTTTCTTTAAATAATTAATATCAACCTTTCTATTTTTTTAATTTTTTTTAAAGGCAAAGAGATTAAATTAATTCTATTTCAAATTAATTTAAATCTTTCCTTTCCAAAAGCATAACTAAATAAATTAATCCATTAAAATTTACCATTTAATTTAAACTAGCTACCAATTTGAATTGAGAAATTCTAATTAACGATTAATTGCATAAAAAGGGAACCTATTTAATTTAGTCCCCAAATTACTATTGCGTAAACACACATTAAATCAAATATATACTAAGGATTAAATACTCAATTTAACCACACACAAAACACACAACCTAAGAAAGGCAAACAGACAAATGACCTGCATACCCAACCAAAGGGAATACTGACGGACGACTGACGACACTCACTTGAGCACGACTATGGTCAAATGAGGGTCTTACGACCACCTAATCCAAATTCTAAGGACCCAAGAGGTACACTCAAACCTGCGAATCCAGGCGGAGACTAACCTTGCACCCATGCGGTATTGTACCTGAAATCTCCTGCAACCAAGAGTCATACATCCATACATATATAAACTTAATGAAAGTGTTAGCCTGAGATTAATAACATGAAATAGGAGAACTAATAAACTTGCATACAAACTGGTGCGAAAACCCAATTAACAGGTATGCACTAAAATCAAAACACCTGACTATAACACTATAATATGATAAACTAACTAGGGCAAACCGAGATTAGAAAATGATTAGGGTCAGGGTATTACATTCTCCCCCCTAGGTTCCGACTTACTCCTGGAAGTCGTAAGGCTAGATGGAGAACATGTCGCACGCATTAGCCCTAAAACTCATTCAACAAATATCAAATTGCACAAAGGAATCTTTCCATAAATAAATGAAACATTATTACTAAATCCTTAACGAATGCCATTATCCATTGGCAAGATACATCTAAATCCATATATTTCTTTAAAATATTCTAAGAACTATCAATAATCATAGCAGAGAAACAAGAATTTTCTTCCTTTCATTACACCAAATTAAAGCATTAAAAGAGGTAAGCAACAATTACCATACTCATCTATCAAACATGACAAGAAAACATGCCATCATGATCAATTTCTTTTACCAATACATCCTTTTTACAAAATTGTATCGCATAGAACTAGCTTCAAATACCAATTTCTACAACCAAGTTAACTTTCAATAAATAAGAGCAACATATAGTACACCATTGTTTACACTTGTCAGGCATATAAAAACCTTTCCAATGACTATGTCCCATAACATAGTGACAAGATAACACAATTTACTCCATGATTACACATAATAACCATCCACATAACTAGAATGCACAACTCAAAAGGCCACATGTGAGCATGTCTAATGCTCGATCAAATATAACAGGCACGATCAACATCTCTATGCCTGATCTCAAAACAATAATATGATCATAAATATCCAATATCTCAATCAAAGGCTTGATGGTTCTAGGGTACACCATAGCAGTGCTACCTTCCATACAAGACCTTTGTGAACATCCCATGTTGAGTAAGGTGGTTAGCCTCCAAGAGATAGTCACCACACATAGGTAGGTAGTGGATCCTAGCTGCATCACAGCCTCACATACCCCCATCCTCAAGGTTCCCTATGTCTACTTCCTCGTACACACTCTACCAAGACCGTCTCATACGTCCTTGGAGAGGAATTTCACATTTCAACACAAGACCAGCATACGAAAACAATAAGGATAAACTAGTTTAGCCACCAAAGTACAAATGAATAAAGATAATAAATCATCAATTCCAATAGTAAGGCAAGAAAATAATCCAGAATTTGCAACACCAAATCAAGTATGCAAAAGATCACAAGATCGTGGCCAAACCTTCAAAGTCAAAACAAAATAAATTGCTAGCCCACAAGGAAATAAATAAGAATATCATAAGTGCACATAACATCACTATGTGACTAGCATCTAGCCACCAACGAGGAAGGAAGGAACAATCGTCTAGCTATCGCAGTAGCTCATCATGTGGTGTGGCCTAGTCACACATCCACATGGCATGGTGGTGTGCACCTCGACATCACCTCACATCACGTCGTCATGCGGCGTGGCTCTACCGTAAACATTCGGTAGGTCGCATGACAATGTCTACTACATCCCGCATCATGTCTCAGCATGACATGTCAATACTCCAAGTGGAAAATGCACGCAATGGATGTATCCCGCATGGCAATGTACCTCGCAGAAAAGGGCACGCGTAGGTCACACCTCGCATAGCGACGTACCTCTCAGGATACTCATCATAAGCCAGAGGTATACATGGCTAAGGTCCACCCACATGGCTGCCAACACTGGCCAATTGGTAGCTCATGTGAAAATAACATACCTTTCATGAAGACAAGGAAAAAGATCCTCCAATAGAAACCATTATTCTGCTCAAGAACTGACATCAATATGCTCAAATAAAGGATAGGAGTAGGCTAGCACACATAAACCTTATAAATCGGTTCATCAAAAGGGAAAGTATTGAGTACACCTATAATACAGTTTCATTATATAGCTATATTTTTCCTCAAAATAGAGAAGCTAAAGTTGCTTCGCGTCGACATTACTAGTACGTCGATCCATACTATTCAAGGAGTGGTGACTTCTAATACTACCCCTTCACATATTGACTTATCAACAACCCATGGGTTGGCACTAAGTAAGGAAACAAATAAGCAACATCACATAAATAGTATGGTTTCCCATACTCATAAGCAAACATATCCTCCACAGTTGATTACTTCACCATCCCATGGGCACATATAGCAAGCACAGGTTTCTTACAATACATAAGGAAAGCACCATTACTAGTTTAGTCATATTTACGGGGACTACTTTTCAGTATGCTATCATCTACTCAAGGAAGGTTTTAATTATGGTTTCCACATGAATAACTAAATCAAGTTTATTCTAGATACAAGTACTGAAATTCTTAACAATTCAAAATTACATAAGGAAATAACATCATTCCTATATCTTTCTCAAATTCAACTAAGCATTCATAACTACATTACTAACTATGCAAATTTCTTTCTGAAGCTTAAGACTTTCATCTTTACATAAGAAGCCCAAATGCAAACATACAATTTCATATGCGTTATAAACATTCTATTTAAATCAATGCATTCTTAGTAGCATTTCTAAAAATATCATAATCTAGGCAAAGAGAAGGAAAAGAGAGTTTGATAATCAAACTATTTCCTACAAAGACACAAGATCGACAAGATCAAACTATATGCTAAAATTTCTCACTATAAGTCTATCATTTCAATTGCACGGTTCTCATTTCACTACCGTTTTAGAAGAGTATCAATCGACCTAACATGACATTTCCAATTATTATGGTTGTAATAGAATGTCCTAGTTTTCCAAACAACAAAGATCAAAACGGGCAATCTTTCGATAATACAAGACCTCTTGTGAACACTCACTACTCTTAGTTCAATACAAAACATATCATAATCTACAACCTATCATTGAAAATTCAAGGTACAGTAAGAAGATAAGTGAGAAGCTATCAACGAAATAATACATATTAATGCATGCACATCAAACAAGCTTTTCATTTGCACTTTCTATTCATAATAAGGCAATTACATATATCCAAAGGCAAATTCAATGGAGCATTACTGAAATAGATTCTCAATCAAACTGGTTTAAAGAAGCACATAAAACAATCTTTCGTGGAACACATTAATACACTCTCGAAGCTACTATAACATGTTCCCTTTTTATACTTCTTTTACAAACAAAGCAGTTCCACAAAGTTAACTATTCACATATTAATGTACCTTACTTAAGAGAATTTAATTATGTTACTCTTACGAAACACATGGAGAATTATTTAATGTAAACATACAATTTTTCTCAATAACCAATATGAACTTTCAAACCAAAGCCCTTTTATAATCTAAAAACCCAAAAGCGTTATAAGGCTCACACAAGGGCTCAAGAAGTCGCAACCTTCTCTCGCAAAAAGAAAACTCAAATAAGAGATAATTACACATATCAAAAACATTTTAATTTCTAGAGAGAGAGGAGGAAGGGTGATAATCATTCAATTCGCTAAATAAAAAGCATTCAATATCTACCACACTAGTCCTTCAAACGAACAACACTAAGCTAGAACATAACCTTAAACGAGCACATTTTGTACTCTTAGATTCAAGACAACACTAACCAACCCAAATGGATTAGTCAAAAGAGTACAACAATCAATAAGGAAGGTACATACGACTCTCTTTCAGAATAAGAGAAATCGTAGATCAAGACCTCAATAAGAAGACAAAGCACATATAATCACTCAAAAGCACCAACATCAAGAAGGTGAAAACAAGGTGTGAACACACACATTACACACAATTAAGGTCTGCTCAAAAGAATACGCAAAAGAACAGAACACGAGTACTTAAGATCTTCAAGATCCTATGCCTCAATCCCACACATACAAAAGGAGGACAAGCATACAACATAAGGTCAATACACCTCACACCAACAAAGGGCACAAGTGAAACCAGAGATCCCAGTGTTTGCAACATGGGCTCTGATACCAAATGTAATGCCCCACCAGGAAACCCCGAA